>NC_079429.1:11663134-11766408 GCF_026213295.1 Gadus chalcogrammus
AGTGGTTGGGGGCGGCTCCCAGGCAGAGGAGCCCCGTCTGGTTCTCCACTGGCATGCTGACGCTACGCGGCACTGCCAGGGGAGTCCGCCCTGCAGGGCTGCTACGCACACACACACACACACACACCACACACCACACACACACACAACACACACCACACACACACACACACACCACACACACCACACAACACACACACACACACACACACACACACACACCACACACCACACACTGTCACAGTAGTACAGTATAGTAGAGCAGCAGTAGCATTAGTAGTAGGAGACTTTACATAGGGAAACATATCGTTACCCTTGGTAACTAGGTACCCTAGTTTAGTTTGGTAGTAGCTACAGTAGTATGGCAGTACTAGCATAATAGTAGCATATAGTAGTATAGTATTATAAGTAGTCGTAGTAATCGTAGTCGCACTTAACCTGGGGTACAGTATAGTAGAGTAGTAGCGTAGTACTAGTACTATACCTGGGGTACAGTATAGTATAGTAGTAAGGTAGCAGTAGTCGTACTAGTACTATACCTGGGGTACAGTATAGTAGTAGCAGTAGTCGTTCCAGTGCTATACCTAGGGTACAGTATAGTAGTAAGGTAGCAGTAGTCGTACCAGTATATACCTGGGGTATAGTATAGTAGGTAGCAGTAGCAGTGGTCGTTCTAGTACTATACCTGGGGTACAGTGGGAGTATCATCAGGGGTCAGCTGGATTGTGGGGATGTCCAGTTGGAGCCGGGGGGTTTCTTCCTCTGCAGGCTGGGGCTGCCCTCCACGCCCTTGCCCAGCTCAGCCATGCTCACTACTGCCCCTACACCTGCCAGCTGCACAACACAACACATAGGAACAAAACAAAACAATTACATCCCATCACTCGGGTTAACTTGGGTCCCTTTAGTTGTAAAACTAGTGTAGCTGACTAGAGGCCCAAAAACAATAACAATGACTAACATTAACAATATTTTTAGTCCATAAATAATATATTTAATGTAATGATCCTAACCAGTGAATCCAATTGAGAAAAATATGACCTCCTGGTTAGCAAAATTAAGTTTTAGAAGGCTTACAGCTGCTCAAGGTTAGCTCAAATTCGTTACCTCTGACTCTCTCTGGTGGTTACCATCTTATGCACACTTCCCTCATTGCATCACTGGAGCCATGTATTCAGCAATTGACTAAATGAGCATTGCCTTGGCAAGAAGTATCTGTTGTTTACCACAAGGTGGCACTACATTTCCAGTGAGAAATTATGTCCATCTGTTAACTGTCTGTCAACAGCCCTATACTAGGCTGGTTGTCAGGAAAGGAAAAAAAGAAAGAACAACCAAAGTAAACTCTGAACAAAGAGATGGATGGAAATAGTAGTCACTGCTTAGTCATACTTAGTCACTTGCCAATTTGACCAGCACACAAATATAACACTAACCGACTGCAAAATCGTACACGCATCTGGTAAATCTTCAATTCACGACATCAAAACATGCTGGTCACCTTTCACTTAAGGGGTTTGACACTTTAGGGGTATCACTCATAAATATGTTGACATCTGTCAACATATTTGTTGACAGATCATGACTCCATCTGGGTCAGATGGAAGTCATGAAGAACCACCAATCAAGATCCTTCCCCACAGGCCACAGATGCTAATCATTCACCACTCCCCCCCGGCCCCCACTTATGAGGAAGCCTTCAGGGTCAACCACATCCCCCCCCTCACCTGGTGACCAGGCAGTAAGGGTACTGACTGACTAGCGCAAGGAAGTGAGGTCATTGCTGTAGCAATAAGCAACAACTAGATCTAGTTGGCCTGCATGACTTCATGGGGCTGGAACCCAGGACCGTTAGGCTGCTGGACAAACATCCTGTTGAGCTACAGTACACTGGGCATTGAACCACTGTTCTCCTCCCACGCAACGCACAAAAAGCAATTTACAAAACCAAAATATACGGAACAAAGACTAAACAGAAGCGCTCGGGTCAAACATAAATCCTCTCTCGTGTCTGTTTTATCCATCGCTGCATCTACTCAGTAAGAAAGGGGGGACATTTCCCAACGTGTCGTAAACAGACCAAACGACAGGCCATTGTAATTTCCTTGGCAGTAAAGCATAACTTGTCTTAACACCACTGCATCCTGTTCCACTTTTAATAAACCCCCGTGGCATGGTTTCCCCGTAGCCTTCATAAAGGCCAGTGTGCATACCAAGGCTCATGTATTACACATCTTATCCTGTCCAATTATCTGAGGTTTGGGTCCCTAAAACTGTGTGACATCGTCTCTGTCTAGACCAATCAAAGGCTAGTTGACTGCTGCAATGCTCCCCAGTGTTTGCCTTAATGTGAACACAGTGAACACAGCCACAGTGAATCACTTGGATTGCTCTGGATAATAACCAGTGTCCCACATTGGTTAAATTAGGGTCTGCACAAATGTGATGAGGTGGTCTTTGCTGTGTGTGGCGGTGTCTGTGTGGGGGTGTCTGTGTGTGCGTGTGCGTGCGGTGTGTGTCTGTCTGTCTGTCTGTGTGTGTGTGTGTGTCTCTGTGTGGTGTGTGTGTGGGTGTGTGTGTTTGTGTGTGTGTGTGTGTGTGTGTGTGTGGTGTGTGTGTGTGTGTGGTGTGTGTGTGGTGTGTGTGTGTGTGTGTGTGTGTGTGTGTGGCTTATGACATCGCATCCTCTTTCTTGACTGAAGTACCTCAGCGAGCGCCCTCCTCTGTGTTATGTATTGGTTGCCTGGTGAGGCAGGTGACAGTGCTCACTCGTGTACACATATCCAGTCCGTGCTAGCTTAGTGCTGTTTGAAAGCTACGCCGCTGTCACCAGAAAATACAAAAGCTTATCCAAGCTAATCCCGAATCAAAACTCTGTGTTCCTGTGACTGCGATGTTCATCAGCTCAGCATGTCAATCATTTGTCATGTTATTTTTTTTTTCTGTCATCACTAAATGACACAGGGTGAAAAAACGACTGTTGTTTAAAAAGCTGTGCGGCAGTTGCCAGAAATTACCAAAATGTTTGATTCGCTTGACACTGGCCTAACATCTGTTATGCCAGCAGCTGTTCTAATAATATCACTGTAGGTAATTTCCTTCCTGTACAGTCTCTCTTCTCTCTCTCTCTTCTCTCTCTCTCTTCTCTCTCTCTCTCTCTCTCTCTCTCCTCTCTCTCTCTCTCTCTCTCCTCTCTCTCTCTCTCTCTTCTCTCTCTCTCATCTCTCTCTCTCTCCTCTCTCTCTCTCTCTCTCTCTCTCGCTCTCTCTCTCTCTCTCTCTCTCTCTCTCCTCTCTCTCTCTCCTCTCTCTCTCTCTCTCTCTCTCTCTGGCATTTTAAATTATGTCAGCCCTGGCTTATGGATAGACATTAAATAATAAATGTTTCAGATATGAAATTGCATTCAATTAACCTTGATATTTACCGGGGCACACAACATTGGTTTTGGAATGGATTATTTTGCATCGTTCGATGCAGAGTATATATAATTGTATATAGATAATGTACCTGTGTAATGTCTAAATGAAGATATACACTTTTCCCTTGTCATGTGTATTGGAACTTACTCTCGACACATGCATTATGTTCAAATTTGAATCACGCTGGGAACATTTGCGACAAATGCAATGACCAAGGGACACAAATTATATATATTTTGAAGTGAGAGCAAACCAAACCAAACCAGTAAAACAGCGTCAGTCACAGAGACTCCGCTGCCAAACTGAGATAATTAGCATTTCAAAGCCTAGACGACATCTCTCTTTCAAAGACGCGCGGAACATCAGTGCGGCCATGGGTGAATGTTTTAATACCCTTGTGGTGTCTGGCTTTCATTTAGCAACCACTGAAAATTAGTGAGCTTTCCATTACTCAAACACACTCACATGTGTAAGCTTATACTGCTTAGGCCATGCATTTCCACCGCACACACATGCACAAGAAGAAGAGACTTGGTAAGTAAAGTAAAAATATATTTCCCATTTAGATCCTTGTTGTCCACACTGGTTCAGATATTGGACTGTTGTTTGTTTGTTGAGCATGATAAACAAAGAACACTATAAACCATTTTATGTATTATTCATTAGACACCACGATCAAACCTGGAATATATGCAGAGGAGTTTACAACACAGTTTAGATACACAAGCTGTGTTCCTCATAGAAGATTAAGAGTTATCTACAGAACTTCCCACTGACTCAAAGATAGCTTAGACCATCTTCCACGGCATGCTGAAAACTCATGTTCTCAGACTGCATCTTGGAACTTCATGATTTAAAATACAAAATCCCCAAATTGTAATAGTCTCTAATTCTTGTTTCTATAATGTAGCACTCAAAAGCGGAAGCTTTGCTTATTTTATGAATTGTATATAATGATTCTTGCACTTTTTGAGTGGTATCTATCCTCGCTGTTGATTTTATTTTATTTATTGGTTTATTTCACGGACATTGCAAACTAATCAACAGTCAAACTGTAAGTGAGCCAGAGTTAGCCTGGGAGGCTAGTTTACATCCGTTGTCCCGGACAGACATTCAAAAGGCAACCTAAAATAACAGAAATAAAATGCATGTATGAACTTGTACTTTGATTTACTTAAAGAAAGTCATTTTGGGCAAAAGAGTCTGTCATTTTAAAGAACAGGTTTTGAGGTTGAACTTAAAGGTCTTCAACCCATTCTAATCCTTACCAGTTTTCAAATTCCTCCTCAGCCTGACCTGAAACCACCCAGCTGGTGCGTGGAAGAAACCATAAACAAAGATCCAAAGTGTTGGCCAAATATCTGAACATTTCCATTGAGAATAAATGGTGGCCATTACATTCCTAATAACAAAATAATTGTGTGTGTGGTCTGGCATAACTCAACTTGAAGATAATGGCGGTATCACTGCCAAGCACTGGGGTTCAATTCTCGTTGGGGACACTAATCATTTATGTTATATTATATTTAAGATATTCTAAGGCAGTGGTTTTCCACTGTTCTAGCTCCGGGACCAACGTATGTCAATATTCATTAAGTCATGAACCCCCCGCTTCCCCAAAATATGGATCTAAGGTATAGTTATCGACAATTCGTCCTGTACAGTTAAATACATGGAGCGGACAAAAAGCTGAAACAATTCTGGTTAACTCAAGAACATAGTAAGCGATTGAAACACGAATTAACGTTGAAACGGTAGTAAATCCATGGTTTCCTTTCTAAAGATTGTGGTTTGGCATATGCTCAGTGACCAACTACTAATGCCTTCGGGGATGCACCATTCAAGATTCACTGTTGTAAGGCACTTTGTATAAATGCATCCATCATCCGTTCTATTCAGCGGACATAATTCAGGTTGCATAATGCATCATTCCATCGGTCACACACGTTGTTCTGATGCCTGAGAGCCGGCTTCCACACATCTGGAACTAACAGAGGGCAATCCAAAGGATAAACAGCTCTGATATACACATCCGTCTGCCAAGTTGGATGCTTATACAACAGGGACGGTTAGACGTCAATAGGCTAATCCAAACCGCCGTGACAGAGAGAAGGAGACGAGGGAGCGTGGAGGGCACGCTGGAGTCGGGGTTAGAGAGGGAGAAAAGGGAGAGTCACAGAGAGCATGAGAGAGCGAGGATTATCAGAGCGTGAAAGAGGTGCTAAAGGCTGAGAAAGGGACAGAAGTAGACAGAGGGGGGGGGAAAGAGGCAGTTCAAATGAGAGTCAGATCATATGAGAGAGAAATATAGCAATGAGACACAGTGCAAGAGACAACACTGTGTCTCTGTGTGTTGTAACACAAGCACGCATATATACACAGGGTGTTTGTGTGTGTGTTTGTATTTGTTTGTTTGTGCGGGCGTGTGTTAAATTATTTGAAATGAAGCATGACACATGAGACATATTGACCCAGCATAACCCTCTGATAAGGGAGGGTGGATCCCTGCCACACCTCAGGCCTGCACCTTCCCTGCCCTAACAGATTATCAAGCCACTACCGAAATGGTATTCTGTCAGTGTGTATAATGCATTTTAATATATGTGTTAAATATGTTATTATCCAACATCCTCCTTAACAAATGATGCGACATGTTTGACATACACATTTGATCCAATTCATTCTCTTTTTTAAATAGTGTGTGAATACAATCCATTCATTTTCTTCTCATTTTGTATAATATTTATCAAAATACATTGAAAATAACAAGGCATAATTCTACAAAATAATATCATAAATAATAAGCAATAATAATATTCATATTAAAAAATGTAATAATGCTATTATAATATAATACATAAAATTAGTATTATAATTATCATTATAATCATCATATGAAATAAAAGAAAATATAATAATACAAATCTCACATTAAGGTAACCAGCTCCTCAAGATGTGCTTCAGAAACTTGCTTGTGCAGCACTTCTTGTGAATTAAGTGCTGCCTATTGAATAATGTACAATGGGCCTATAGAAATACAGGCCAGGGAATGGGCGTAGCAGCAGTAGCTACCCTCAATCAAAATTCATATGCATGTGTCGTTTGTTAAACTTTGCAGTTGAGTAAATTTTTCCTTACAGAAGTTTCTGGACGTTTTGCTGAAGAACAGCGAAACGTCCAGAAACTTCTGGATCGTTTGGTATATCTGAAGCATGTCATCTCCAGCCTATCGCAGCTCGTTTCGTGGTGGGGGCGGGGGGGGGGAACCCTTTAAAAGCCGAGGGGTGACAGCAAACGGTACGATTCAGTTTGATTTTCTACTGAAGCAACAACAACACAACAGCAACCATGGTTGAGTGGACTGATGAAGAGCGCACCATCATTAATGACATCTTCTCCACCTTGGACTACGAAGAGATCGGTCGCAAGTCTCTGTGCAGGTATGAACCCAAACTCTAACCCATGTCTTTAACAATGCATTGTGAAACTCAAACTCATCATTGTTTTGACACCTGTACAAATAATGAATGAATCCATCGTCCTCTTGCAGGTGTCTGATCGTGTACCCCTGGACCCAGAGGTACTTCGGCGCCTTCGGCAACCTGTACAATGCCGAGACCATCATGGCCAACCCCCTGATTGCAGCCCACGGCACCAAGATCCTGCACGGTCTGGACCGGGCCCTGAAGAACATGGACGACATCAAGAACACCTACGCCGAGCTGTCTCTGCTCCACTCTGACAAGCTGCACGTGGATCCCGACAACTTCAGGGTACGAGCATAAATGGACTGCATTTATATCATGCTTTTACCAAAAGCGCTTTACAACATTGCCTGACATTCAACCATTCATGCACATAGTCACACACCGACGGCAGTGTCAGCCATGCAAGGCTGGAGCAGTTAGGGTTAGGCGCCTTGCTCAGGGACACCTCGACACTTAGCAAACTTACGGTTACCAGCCAACCCGCTCTTCCTCCTGAGCTAGTGCTGCCTGGGCATGCACGAACCACCGCCAGTTATTCTCCCCTCACGGCGGAGTCTTCCTAATGAACCTAGACCTCCCTAAACGTCTTTCTCCCCTCACACGTGCAGCTGCTGGCCGACTGCCTGACCGTCGTCATCGCCGCCAAGATGGGCACCAAATTCACCGTGGACATCCAGGTGGCGTGGCAGAAGTTCCTGTCTGTCGTCGTCTCCGCTCTGGGCAGACAGTACCACTAGGCTGACATTCCAAGTCGCAGAGTGGGTGATCTCCAGCCATCCCATTCATCATCACCGATCTACCATCATCCAGGAGTGCGCTCGTGTTATGTCAATCGGGGCTCTTGACTCTCACTCAAGAGCCCTGATTGACAGCACGCAGGCCTTTAACATGCTCCACTCTGTTGAGGTGCTCTGCATCATTACCTGTGAATTCATGTCATCCGAATCGGATAGTATTGCTGTGCAACATTGTTATATTTATCCCACAGTAAAATCATGTTGAGCACTTCACGACTCTGCCTATCAAACCTTCTGTCTCATTTGTGTTCATGGGATTGCTTCACGAGCTTCAACTGCGGATAATACGTTGATTATCCTATACATTGATGAAGACACTACTACAAAGAGGCATCAATATAGAGAAAGAAAGAATAAAAGACATGGATACTGATACACAAGATAGACAGAGAAAGACTGATATTGAAAGAGAGGGAGAGCAAGAGCATTGGACAAGCGAGGGGAAGCCAGAAAGACAAAAAGCCTACTCAAAGCGTCTGACCCCCCCATCCCATATGGATCTGCTTCATGTCTGCAGTCTGCTGACCGGAGGGTCTCTGCCACAGTGAAGACCCAGTCCAGTGTGGTGTTGGTCTGCTGCAGACATGAATTGACCTTCTCACCACCCACCCATCCCCGGCTCCACTGCTCCCTTTGTCATTCCGTCGCCCATAGGAACGCAACAGAGCAGTTTCCTGTGTTTGCCGGCCATGTATGAGGGACACTTATGAGGGCTGGCCACAGATAGCAGCCATTGGGAAATAGAGGAGCTGAGACCAAACAGAAAGTTCAAGTTCTTATATTTTAAATGCAGAGAAAAAAAAACACACAGTAGAAGTAATTTCTGGCAACATAATTATTTGGTTCCAAGCTCTCCTCAACAACACGTGTAACACGATCAACACTAAAGCAGGAGTCCCTGTAACGGATGTGGAGGGGACAACCTCCACGTACAACACTCCACAAGTACTTGGGATCATAACCTCTGTGAGGACCCGAACCCGACTCCTCTGTAAGGGTGTAACGATAAACAAGGGAAATGTAATAGTATTCATTGTTATGAAAGTAGGTAACAAAAAGAGCAAATGTAAAAAAATAAAAATAAAAGCTAAAGAGTTGTTTAATGGCTAATAAAAAGTGATAGTAGTTAGTTATGTGTTTACAGTGCAATAGTGGTAGCTGTGTGGTGGAAAGTGATAGAAAGAATAAGAAAGAAAGTGTTTCATAACAGTGCAGTAATGTAGTCAGCATCTCCATGGAGAGATGTAGGCCACGGAGGGAGAACAGATTTGCAATGAGGATTACCAAAATCTCTTTCCAGATCACCGGGGTACGGCTTAAATCTTGATCATTTTGGTGTCTAATGTGTGTAGGGTTGGAGGGCGATGCAAAGCCTCCCAATGGCCTGAAACAGATAACCTCCTCACCTGTCATGTGTCCTGGGGGGGCAGATACACAAAGTCATCATCAGCCCATGAGCGGTACAGCACCTGAACCACTAACTCATGGGATCTTGTACAGACATCTGAGCCGTACTGGTACAAGGATGCCATCAATTATGCGCAATGGAATTATTCACATACCATACATGGGAGGAACTCATTTCAACCCGAGTTTTATTAGATCTTATGTCCATTACTTAGCACACACTTTTATCCAAAAGTGACTTATGGTGAATACAGATAAATCAGTAATTATTGAGCAGTTAGGGTTAAGTACATCTTGTTCAAGTGTACCTACGGGAGGATTTCAGACACTATTTGGGTTTGAACCCATGTAGTGAAACATCCTGAACACTAGACTCCACCAACCTGCCCCTGGGCACAAAACGGTTGTGTCTTTCCCATGCAACACAATAGAATGCTGCAGGCTTGTGGTAAACAGATAGGTTTACAGGTAGGGTTATTCTGAAATTTAAAAGGGTTATTCTGAAATTTAAAAGATGCAAGAGCTATTATCTGAGTGTAATACGTTTGTAAGTGCCATAGCCCGTCAACAAGTGAGTGAAAGACCCAATGACAATATCTGTATGGAGTTGAATGCGCCGGTGTCTAAGAGACGATTTAGACTGAGGGCCGTTCCGCGCTCATCAGGGAATCCCTCTTGCCTGTCACGCAGAGAGGGAATGGATTTATTGTGCTGTTCAGGGAAAAATCCTGGTCTATAGGCTACGACTATCTAATCATACGTGTACATAGTAGCTTCAAGCGTGCCTGCATTCTCAAAAACCAGCTGCGGCATCCATCGAGGATGAGCGAACCCTCCACCTTGGCTCTGCATTGCGATGGCAGAGGCATGGTCTGCTGTGACTGTAAACTGCTGGTTCAGTACGCGACAGGCTCAGACATGCTCACCGCTTCACGTGCTTCGCATTAGGTGTGCCTGGGCTTTGAACAGCTACATATTGAGGGAACTGAAAGAAAGGGAAAATCAAAGGAGGAAATACTGCATGTAGTTGCACAAACTGCATGCTCAAGCACGGAATAGACCTACTACACACAGGTGTCCATGCTGACACATGTGACGACACACACACACACACACACACACACACACACACACACACACACACACACACACACACACACACACACACACACACACACACACACACACACACACACACACACACACACACACACACACACACACACGATGTGCCTGCGAGTATGCCGACTGATTCGCAGACAGATTTATGTGTTTCGTGCATGCGCAAACACATGCACACGTACCCAAACGCACGCACTCAAACACAAATCAAAACACACGGTTTCGGTTCAGTTACAAACAGGAAACGTAGATATCTCCTCTAAGTGCACCGTGAGTGTCTGTTTAATATAACCTCAAAGGCAATGGCAAAATGTCGATTAAAGATAGAAAATAACGATTCCACTGATCATCTGAAGATGCAGTAAGTAGTATAAGTGATACATTACACAGCTGGTCTTAATAAGTCTAATTGGACATCTTCAAATATTAACTATCAATGCCAACTACATCTAAAGGAGACAGTAGCCTGTGCACCTAACCAAATAGTATATTGGACAACTAATACAATTTCAGTGTGTGTATTAACAATAGCGATTGCACACACACACACACACACACCACACACACACACACACACACCACAACACACACACACACCACAAACACACACACACAAGCTCGCAAGTTATAACAGCAACCTAGAGCAGCTATGCGCTGTGTGACAAACCAACATGTCATAATGATCGCTAATGAGTTTTAACGTAAACCTCGCCTTGAGAGACCCTGAGAATACCCCTGCACCCGCGTGTATCCCTACAGACGACATGAGCCGAGATGGCGAGGGTTAGTTTTGCACGCGATATAATACTATTTAAGAGGCAGAGTCTAACAGATGCTCGCTGTCTCTATGGCGATGCCGCCAACGTGTTCACCGAGACCTATGGAAACTGCACAGCAGTCGAGACAGCATGAGTACATCATTCGTTATTCCCCTTACCTTTTTGTTGAATCCTAGTAGCCAATGGACAAACGGTAAATCAAAATGTCAACGTATCCCGCCAGCCCGCTCATAACTTATCAGTCCTAACATCTTCAAACGCGGGAAATGAGGGGGAACCTTGGCGTGGGGGCTACACCTCGCCAGCCTCACTGTCCTTGCTTGCCACCTTTGGAGAAGAAATACTCGCAAAACGACCGCGTTTACATCGATAAGAACGGGACTTCTTCAACGGGTCCAGGCTGTAATCTGTGTGTGAAGCAGAGCAGCATCGCGTGCGCCGGAGTCCGCCCCCGCGAGGGGATGACAGCAGCTGTAGCGTACAGCGCAATCCCGGCCCGCCATGCAAGTTTTCAGTTGTCCAACGTCACCGCCAAATGGCGCGCGCGCGCCATGGCAGGCAGGTGCTGTCGCTGGAAATACGGGTTTCCCAATTTGTATTAATCATTAAAAAAATCGTATTCAATGTATTACACACCGTGGGCTACTGCTGGGCTACATTTAGGCTACGTGTTTGCAGAAACTACACATAATTTGAATAAATAAATAAAAATATCAGTTTTGATTTTATTCTTTTCTGGTAGGCGTTATAGTTTATCAATGCCTTTTACTGTGTCTGTGAGTTTGTGTGTGTGTGTGTGTGTGTGTGTGTGTGTGTGTGTGTGTGTGTGTGTGTGTGTGTGTGTGGTGTGTGTGTGTGTGTGTGTGTGTGTGTGTGTGTGTGTGTGTGTGTGTGTGTGTGTGTAAATGCTGTGTGCGTGTGTGTTATAGCTCAACCTCTTTCTATGTATTTGTGTTTGTGTGTGTGCGGGTGTGTTTGTAAATATGCGTGTGTGTGTGTAATATATCAACCTCTTCTATGTATTTTGTTAGTGTGTGTGTGTATGTTTGTGGCTGTGTGTTTGTGTGCGTCTGTGTGTGTGCGTGTTGGTGTGGTGTGTGTGTGTGTGTGTGGGTGTGTGTGTGTGTGTGTGTGTGTGTGGTGTGTGTGTGTGTGTGTGTGTGTGTGTGTGGTGTGTGTGGTGTGTGCAGTTGATATATTATAAAGTAGGCCTACAAATAGGTTATAATAAAGGGATGATTGAACACCAGCCATAAACCAAGCAGCATTGGTATTGAGGTAACGCCTCACCTGGGGCAGCTTATGTATAATTGACCTTATTTCCATTTTCTTTTTCATTAAACCTTTTTCCTTTAACTATGCGGTACAAACACAACCACAGCAAAGGACAGATAGCACTAAACAAAAAGGGACATCTAATTGGTCATTATTTATACAGCGATAACATGAGGTCATGACGACCTGATGAGCAGGCGTGAAGCCTTAGCACGGTGCACGCCTCAACAGCCAGGCCCCTCTGGGCCAGCTGATAAGATGCTCTTATCTGTTATCCGCTCCAGACTTGTTTCATTCACTTCACAGTATCCTCCCTTTATTAGGGGTCCAAGCCAACAGGTTGGATCCCTATCGTTTTTGTAGCGATTTTTCTTATTTCTCTTGCTCTTTCCCATTTATTTATTTCTCTCTCTCTCTCTCCCGCTCTCTCTTTCTCAGTATCTCTTTCCCATCTCATGCGCTCTGTCTCTTTCTACTTCTCCCTCTCTTTCTCCTTTTCCGTCATATATTTCATTATTTCTCTCTGTCTCTCTCTCACTCACACACACACACACACACAAACACACACACACACACACACTCACTCGCATGTCTCTCTCTCACCATAGATCTGGAGGCTGTGTTATAACCAGCCACTTGACAATTCAAAGACCTGCAGCTTCATGTACTCCACCATCCATCTCATTGAGGGCTTCTTGAGCTCAGCATCTCATGAAACTCTCACTCGGCTCGGTGTAGTGAATCCACTGACACTGGAACATTACTGTGTGTCCCCTGGATGACAATGTCAAACATGAGACGTCCATTTGTATGTCATGCGTGGTCATTGAGCCAGCAGTCCACTCCTGCTCCCCCCCCCCCCCCCCCCCAACCACATGACGACCACTGATAACAGAAGACACACCAACGACGGAAACAAACTCTTTCAGCGGTCGAGACTTTGGTATTCTAAAATCGTCTGGATCTTTTAGACTAATTGCTAAACTGTACATTTATGGAGAGGACTAACAATCATAAGAATAATATTGGTAGTTGTTTACATTTTTAAATTATGGTTGCAGCTCCTCCTGCTCTGAAAGATCAGTTGGAGAAAAGTTGGAAACTGAAAGCAAACACACCCTGGAAATTCAATTGGGGCCACATTTGATCCAGTGGTGAGTAGGTTGCGATGCTCTCAAAACAGGAGAAAGAGCTTATCATAGAAATATGGACCAAACTGACCCCTGTGGCTGACCGCATAGGAGCAGAGGCTCTTCTGAGGTAAGACGCTATTACCGCCAGTCGTTGAACAAGGCACCAAAATTTTGTATTTTTTCACAATTTTCCAATTCTGTTGATCAAAGTGGATACAAATAAATGTTTTGATTTACATGTGCAGTTTTGGTGGAACACGAATGCATACGTTTAGTTTTCCAGTGGGTATCAAACGCCTCACCATGGCAGTGTTGATAGAGCAGGGCTTTATCAATAGAGATTTACAGTAACCTATTCACACCAAAAAGTTGTACATGTGTTATTTAGCATTCTCACGGTATTCTCAACATATTACATTTATCTAAGGCGTATCATGTTAGAAATGAACAAGGTATACAGGTCAGGCATAAATATATAAACTAAAAGAACTGCCATTTTCTAACCTCCATGACAACACAACGCCGCAATGATCCACATTCACCCATTCATACACTTATTCACTGCCCCAAGGATCTGTGGGCAGATGGAAAAGACAGAATGAAACAAACAAGGGTTTCATGAACCCATCCTCAAATCAATCGCCAAGCTCAATCATATGCATGTTGTGCTTGTTCTCCCCCCGTGCCCTTGCGCAGGATGTTCACGTCATACCCTGGCACCAAGACGTACTTCTCCCACCTGGACATCACCCCCGCTCGGCCCACCTGCTGTCCCATGGCCAGAAGATCTTCCTGGCGTTGGCGGAGGGCTCCGAGGACATTGCTAACCTGATGACTAACCTCGCTCCTCTTCAAACCTACCACGCCTACCAGCTCCGCATCCAGCCCAACAACTTCAAGGTGCCGACAGAAACAAAGTCTAGGGGGGTTTTCATTAATGTGTGCGCATTCTTGAAATAAAGTATTGCAAAAAGAAACGTTGGGAATGTTTGCCTGCAGGTATACTAGGCTTCTACCTACCTTCTATGCATAGGGGATCTCCAATATGAGGACTACAGGTGTTCTAGACATATAGGTGTACCTGGCCTACAGGTCTACATTCTACAGGTATATGAGGCTAACCGGCGTGTCTATGTACACAAGATCTACGGGTTAACTAGGACCATAGGTGTACTAGGCATATGCCTACAGGTCTACATGCATACTACAGGTATATACACTAAGGTTTGTCTAGGTATATGAGATTTACAGATAAACTAGGACTACAAGTGTACTATGCATATAGGTAAACTGGGCCCACAGGTCGACATGCAATATGTCTACAGATGTTCTAGGTTCTACAGTAGTTAAAAGAAAGTATGCCATTGTGTAAAAAAAAAGAGTATGCTATTTTGTTTGACGGTCTGTGCTTCAGAAACAAATCAAACTGAAATGGAAAAACACAAAGTGTGTGAAAAAGACCCCGAAAGTTTAAGAAAACCTCACTCTAGTGTTTGATCCCTTAAGTAGGCATATGTTAGGAAAAATCGAAGGTAAATTAACCGAAGGCACACATAAATTGAATCTGGTAACAATGTTTCCAATATGTCCTTTCTTCCCTCCAGCTGTTTTCGCACTGTATGATAGTCACCCTTGCCTGTTTCATGGGTGACCGCTTCACGCCCAGTTCGCATGCCGCCATGGACAAGTATCTCTCTGCGTTCTGTGCCGTACTTGGGGAGAAATTCCGATAAGAACATCGCCACCTCCGACCCGATGTTGCTCATCCAATGAAGTCGTAATGTTTAACATGTCGGCTATAGCTCAAAGCTTTAAACGCATATGGACATATCCGTATTCAATGCTGATCGGAAGGGATTTCAATAAGGTTATCAATACTATAACTGATTTATTCTATAAATGAAAAACCTCTCTCTTTGTTTACAAGAATCACATTATCGATATTCCGACTCCAGCCAAGCAGTGCCAGTTTGTGTCAGTACACTGTTCGGCAGAACACTGTTAAGGAGTTTTTTAAAGGCTGAAAGTCTCCCGCCTACTAACTGGGAAGGATCAATCTTGCACATTGTGACTTTGATAAGAAAAATTAGTACACGTATGTTTGTGTAACCTATAATTAATAGTGTAATTATGTAATGCATCCAGATGTATGATCAGTATTTTATTGGGTGCCACTTTTGCAATAAACTTTATTAACAACATGATCTGTTTTGTCGATTATTACATTGATTTGAATTGAGTGTGGGTATGTGTGTGTGTGTGTGGTGTGTGTGTGTGTGTGTGTGTGGTGTGTGGTGTGTGTGGGTGTGTGTGTGTGTGTGTGTGTGTGTGGTGTGTGTTGTGGTGTGTGTGTGTGTGTGTGTGTGCGTGTGTGCGTGTGTGTGTGTTTGAGACATGAATAAGAATTTTAGCAGATCGTAGGTTGCATTAATCAACAAGAAAAGTTTTTCTGTGGATTCTGAGGTATAAACCAACTGCACACATTAGATAACACAAACCCTGAGTCATTGCTTATCACTCTTGCGAATGGGTTTTGTGACTAGATAAAGGCACGTAATAACATTTGTAGTAGCATGTTTGCAATGAAGTAAATTGTCCAAAAAAAAGAAGCATACCCAAAAAAGGTTTGTATTGCAGTAAAATTTAACTTTAGGCCTACACTGTTTAAAAAAATAACGACTAGGCCTACAGTCCTAGGTATTTCTAAATAAATTCTAACATAGCTACTTATAAAGATATACATTTCTTATTTTAGATAGATTTTCATTTGGGAGATGAAATGTAAATGTTTAATACTGGAGACGGGTACATCATCGATATCTATCTATATTGGCCACATTTAAGTCCGCATCCAACAAGACTTGTTTCAGCACCATGGACAGGTCAGCCTCCTCTATTGTATTATTCTATCATGACTATATGAATGCAATATTCAAAATCCACGTTACTGCTATGCTGAACGCAAATACAAATAATTAAGTATATCTCATATAAGTATAAGTCATCAGTAGGGTAAATGTATAAAGCCTTATATATTGTTCATTGGTAAAAACCCATTTAGAAATCAAAAAGACCACAACGGAAACCAGTATTTTTTTGTTCGTTTGTTTTTATTGACCATTGAAACGGACCACATGCATCAATGACAGCGGGAGTCTTCATGATTGATGCGAGTCACTGACAGCTCCTTAACGGTACTTCTCGCAAAGAGCCAGGGCCAGCTGGGCCAGGAATTTGTCGACGGCGACATGGACCTGAGGGGTGAACTCCTCGGGGAAGATCATGGACATGCACACCAGCATGCAGTGAGCCAGGAGCTGGGGTGGACGGAGAACAAGAGGAACCATAAGAACAATGTGGAACACAAATGGTTTACCACACATGATAAATAGCGTAGATGGTTGCCTACCTTGAAGTTGACGGGGTCCACTCTCAGCATGAACGCGTGCAGCTCGCTAAGGCTGAGGAGTCCTCCCTTCAGGTCGTCGATCTTGCCGACGGCATCGTACACTCCACCCATGATGGTGATGCCATGCTTCCTGACGGGGGCAGAGCCGGGGGTCGCTTCCTTCCAGTGAGCGAAATAGGACTTGGTCTGGGGGTACACAGCCACCAACCTGGAGAGAGCGAAACAACCAGTTAGTATTGTGCTGGTATATGGTGGCACACGAAGCCACCTACAAAAGGAATGTCGGATATAAGCCTTTAAGTTGCTCATCGGACAAGAAAGTAAACGCCATACCTGGACAGAGCCTCAGCTCCGATATCATCGGACCGGGTGGACATCTTGCTGAAGAAATCCTTGACTGTGGCCTTTTGCTTAGCTGAGAGACTCATGTTGACGTTCAGATAGTTGCTTTCTAGACTGAAAGAACAAGTTGCTGATGCTCAACCAAACAAGAGCAGATGTATTTATAGTGGCCTGGGGGTACAAACGATGTCTCCAGGCTCCGCCCCCGCCCGCTTCCTATTGGCTGCGGAGCCAGATAACCGATGGATAGGCCCCCTCGGAGGGTCCTGACAGCGGTCGGGCGTTGTCTCATAGTGTCCTTATCTGTGTTTGAGCGACGAGTTGAGAACACAACTCGTCGACAGGGGTGGGTTCCTAGTTCTCGTTAAGGGGAGTGGACACCTGATGGTATCGTTTTTGGTTAAATATAGAATCCTCTTTTTTTTTTCTATGTTCTACCCTTTTGATGTTATAATAGCCTAATAATATTGATATTTTATTATTATTATTATTATTATTATTATTATTATTATTATTATCATTATTATTAATTGTATTATTTACATTGGGTCAGACCAATCAATAGGCTGCCATTGATATTAAGGTTAGCTGGTAAAAGGGTATGGAAGCATATATGTAGCAAAATTCAAATGGCAATGCAATTTGCAATTTGCAATTCAATAAGTAATTACGTTATGCAATTGACAATGCATTATGCAATTTCATAATGTAATTTGTAAATACGTTATTCAAAGTGTATTTTAAAATGCAAAGTGACAATGCAATCCTCAATTAAATGTGCAAAAGTTATAACAATAAAATACAATAACATTTTGTCAAATTCTTTGAGTTCCTTTATTCAAATTGAAAAGCTATAGCGTCCCCGTGATTGCAATCCACTTCGCCACGCTCCGTGTGTTGCGATATTCAAATGACATTTCAATCCGCAAAACGGAATCCAAAACGGAATCCAAAGAGGAATCCAAAGAGGAATCCAAAAAGTAAATATGCAAAGTGGCAAACGTATCAGCCACCAGCGGGAACTACGTCACTTTCTATTGTGTCAGACTGTTTTATGTGTGGGGGGAGGGAGTTCCAGAGCCTGGGTGCTGAACAGCTGAATGACCGGGCACCCATTCGTAATGAGTCGTGATGTGGGGATACATAGTAGTCCAGCAGAGGTTGAGCGGAGGGAGCGGGAGGGAGTGTATTCTTGGAGGAGGTCCCAGAGGTAACTGGGGGCTAGGTTGTGGAGAGCTTTGTAGGTGAGGAGTAGGTGGAGACGGTGGGTCTCCCGACCCTATGTTTCGCACCCAGTGCCTGTAGCACTTTGGAAATCTTTGTGTTTACCACACTGGCGTCAAAACGTACCCGTGAGGATAAGTCGTCTATCCTATCTCCCAGAACACGCACTCTATCTACTGCATCTGTGTCTTCAACACGATTGTTCTCCACATCATCGGCCAAACTTCGGAGCGTATCAATAATCACCATTGGTGACCATGGACCTGACACATACGAACTAGAAGTGAACAAGGGAATTACGAGCAAGTGACGTAGTTCCCGCCCAGACGCTGATTGGCTGATACGTTTGCCACTTTGCATATTGACTTTTTGGATTCCTCTTTGGATTCCTCTTTGGATTCCGTTTTGCGGATTGAAATGTCATTTGAATATCGCAACACACGGAGCGTGGCTAAGTGGATTGCAATCACGGGGACGCTATAGCTTTTCAATTTGTATAAAGGAACTCAAAGAATTTGACAAAATGTTATTCTATTTGTATTGTTAAAACCTTTTTCAAATTTAATTGAGGATTGCATTGTCACTTTGCATTTTAAAATACACTTTGAATAACGTATTAACAAATTACATTATACAATTGCATAATGCATTGTCAAATGCATAATGGAATTCCAAATTGCATTGCCATTTGAATTTTGCTACATATATGCTTCCATAAAAGGGCTCAAGTGCTGCGCAAGCAAGTTTCTAAAGCACTGCTGGACAGAGCTCTATGGCTTGATGTTAGATTTGTATTGTTATTATGCTAGTCAAATCCATAAAAGGAGATAAATAACAGAATCAGGGAAGAGAAGACAGGGCAAGTCATTTTTTGGTGATCAAGGTTTATTTGTTACTTTTACAAACAAATAAATGCAATAACGGTTAAAAGACAACGTAAGGTAAAGACAACCTGTTATAACGAACAATTATCATCATCATCATCATCATCATCATCATCATCCTCATCATCATCATCATCATCATCATCATCATCATCATCATCATCATCATCATCCTCATCATCATCATCATCATCACCATCGTTACAATCGTCATTCATTCATTCAAGTAGCAGTACGATAATACATTTAATTTAGAGGCGCCTTTCAAGGTCACGATTACAAGACCTAGGCTATATCATGATTATAATCCTATTATGATTATGATTAGGAATTATACTCTGATAATGTTGTTATTATTATGATTATGATTTTTAGCATTGTAATAAATAGTTAAATTATTAATAATCATCATAATAGGCTAATCATAATCATTTTGTTGTTCATAATAATAATACTAATTGTTTTTTTATTAATAACTTTTTTATAATAAATAAAAAGCACTGAAATTAACGGGCTAAATTGTACATTTTTATTGGAATTAGGTTAAACGATATATTCAATGATCTGGGATATGTGGTTATTTATTCAACAGCCGATTCCACAATTCATATTTTTTCCCATCTTCGACAGAAATACAGAAACAATATCTTGATTAAATCCAAAATAATGTATTGTCGGTATGCTATTGAATTGCATTCACTTAATAACTCAAACCAAACATCCTCCGAAACCCGTGTAATAAAAACCCATCAGGATGACGCAGCCTGTATGGCTCTTACACTAAGGTAATTTGCTTGTTTGTTTATTTGTTTGGTTGGTTGTATGGTGGTTGCCTGGTTCTTTTATTTTTTATTTTATTGGCTGTCTGCAAAAAAAAATCAAGCATTAAGCATCAAAACCGTTGTTTGGACGATGTTGACATGTGTAGGCCGACAGGCCATGGGGAAGTATGGCAGCCCTGAGCGTGTTGAACCAAGGAACACAGCCACCCCAACATTACAGCAGTAACAAATGAGGATACAACGAAGTGAAAGTACAATTTTTTTCATTTTTTGTTTATTCAAGAAAATCTGCATTTTGTTGAATATCAGCTTAGTGGTACTGTCTGCCCAGAGCGGACGACGACAGACAGGAACTTCTGCCACGCCACCTGGATATCCACGGTGAAGGCGGGGCCCATCTTGGCGGCGATGACGACGGTCAGGCAGTCGGCCAGCAGCTGCACATGTGAGGGAGGGAGGAACGTTAAGTGAGGTTCAGGTTCGTTAAGAAAAACTCAGACAGAGCACCGTGAGGTGAGAATAACTGGCGATGGTTCGTGCATGATCGTACCCTGAAGTTGTCGGGATCCACGTGCAGCTTGTCAGAGTGGAGCAGAGACAGCTCGGCGTAGGTGTTCTTGATGTTGTCCATGTTCTTCAGGGCCCGGTCCAGACCGTGCAGGATCTTGGTGCCATGGGCGGCGATCAGGGGGTTGCACAGGATGGTCTCTGCGTTGTACAGGTTGCCGAAGCCGCCGAAGTACCTCTGGGTCCAGGGGTACACGATCAGACACCTGCAAGAGGACGGGGAACGATGCGTTAATTCATTAGTGGTGTCAACAAAAAAAAATACGAGTTTTAGTTTCACAATGCATTCTTAACGACATATGGGGCAATATTCAGGCGCATACCTGCACAGAGACTTGCGGCCGATCTCTTCGTAGTCCAAGTTGGAGAAGATGCTAGTAATGATGGCGCGCTCACTATCTGTCCACTCAACCATGGTTGCTGATGTGTTGTTGGTGCTTCAGTAGAAGTTCAAACTAAATCATACCCTTCGCTCTCCACCCTCGGCTTTTAAATGGTTCCCACCGCCGGCCCCTATTCACGGAACGAGCTGCAATAGGCTGGAGATGATAGGCTTCAGATAAACCCATCGAACCAGATGTTTCTTGAAGTTTCGCTGTTTTGCAGGCCCATACATTTAGCAAGTTAGTTTGAGAAATGTCTACATTTCCGAGTTCTACAAACGACACATGCATATGGATTTTCATTGAGTGTACTGCACTACCTGACCTTTACTTCTATAGGCCCATAATACAAAATCAAATAGGCTGGGACAAATTCACAAGAAGGGCTGCACAAGCACGTTTCTAAAGCACAACTGGAG
The DNA here is from genome assembly GCF_026213295.1 of Gadus chalcogrammus. NCBI lineage: Eukaryota > Metazoa > Chordata > Actinopteri > Gadiformes > Gadidae > Gadus > Gadus chalcogrammus. The sequence goes on from NC_079429.1 coordinate 11,684,565, forward strand.
AGAGTAGCTGGTAAATATAATGTTAGATTTGTATTTTATGATTTTTATTTTATTTGTGATGATTATAATGATACTTACAATACCTACGTTATGTATTATAATTATGTATTGATATATTATTGTTATCATTATTGATGTTGTAATTTTGAAGAATTAGGATTCGTTCCTTTTTTGGTATTTTGCTCAACAGAAACCATAGCCTAAAACTGTGAAATTCAATTTTTATTGGAATTAGGTTAAACGATATATTCAATGATCTGGGATATGTGGTTATTTATTCAACAGCCGATTCCACAATTCATATTTTTTCCCATCTTCGACAGAAATACAGAAACAATATCTTGATTAAATCCAAAATAATGTATTGTCGGTATGCTATTGAATTGTATTCACTTAATAACTCAAACCAAACATCCTCCGAAACCCGTGTAATAAAAACCCATCAGGATGACGCAGCCTGTATGGCTCTTACACTAAGGTAATTTGCTTGTTTGTTTATTTGTTTGGTTGGTTGTGTGGTGGTTGCCTGGTTCTTTTTTTTATTTTTTTTTATTGGCTGTCTGCAAAAAAAAATCAAGCATTAAGCATCAAAACCGTTGTTTGGACGATGTAGGCCGACAGGCCATGGGGAGGTATGGCAGCCCTGAGCGTGTTGAACCAAGAAACACAGCCACCCCAACATTACAGCAATAACAAATGAGGATACAACGAAGTGAAAGTACAATTTTTTTTCATTTTTTGTTTATTCAAGAAAATCTGCATTTTGTTGAATATCAGCTTAGTGGTACTGTCTGCCCAGAGCGGAGACGACGACAGACAGGAACTTCTGCCACGCCACCTGGGTATCCACGGTGAAGGCGGCGCCCATCTTGGCGGCGATGACGACGGTCAGGCAGTCGGCCAGCAGCTGCACATGTGAGGGAGCGAGGAAGACGTTAAGTGGGGTTCAGGTTCGTTAAGAAAAACTCCGACAGAGCACCGTGAGGTGAGAATAACTGGCGATGGTTCGTGCATGATCGTACCCTGAAGTTGTCGGGATCCACGTGCAGCTTGTCAGAGTGGAGCAGAGACAGCTCGGCGTAGGTGTTCTTGATGTCGTCCATGTTCTTCAGGGCCCGGTCCAGACCGTGCAGGATCTTGGTGCCATGGGCGGCGATCAGGGGGTTGCACAGGATGGTCTCTGCGTTGTACAGGTTGCCGAAGCCGCCGAAGTACCTCTGGGTCCAGGGGTACACGATCAGACACCTGCAAGAGGACGGGGAACGATGCGTTAATTCATTAGTGGTGTCAAAAAAATATACGAGTTTTAGTTTCACAATGCATTCTTAACGACATATGGGGCAACATTCGGGTGCAAACCTGCACAGAGACTTGCGGCCGATCTCTTCGTAGTCCAAGTTGGAGAAGATGCTATTAATGATGGCGCGCTCACTATCTGTCCACTCAACCATGGTTGCTGATGTGTGTTGGTGCTTCAGTAGAAGATCAAACTAAATCATACCCTTCGCTCTCCACCCTCGGCTTTTAAAGGGTTCCCACCGCCGGCCCCTATTCACGGAACGAGCTGCAATAGGCTGGAGATGATAGGCTTCAGATAAACCCATCGAACCAGATGTTTCTTGAAGTTTCGCTGTTTTGCAGGCCCATACATTTAGCAAGGTTTGAGAAATGTCTACATTTCCGAGTTCTACAAACGACACATGCATATGGATTGTTAGATTTGTATTATTATGATTTTATTTTATTTGTAGGCCTATATGATGATTATAATGATACTTACAATACTGACGTTATGTATTATAATTATGTATTGATATATTATTATTGTTATCATTATTGATGTTGTAATTTTGAAGAATGAGGATTTGTTCCTTTTTTGGTATTTTGCTCAACAGAAACAATGTAGGCCTAAAACTGTGAGGTAGAATGAATTGGATCAAATGTGTAGGTTAAATATGCGGCGTAATTTCTTAAGGAGGATGTCGGATAACATAGATTTAACACACATATTAAAGATGTAGGCTATTACACTGACTGACATTAGCATTGCTAAATAGGTTCTTGATAATCTCTTGGGGCAGAGAAGGTGCAGGAGTTGTGCCAGGGATCCACCCTCACTTATCAGAGGGCTAATCAGGCTCTATACGTTTCTTGTTTCATGCTTCATGCTTCATTATAAATTATGTATGTATGTATATATGTATGTATATATATATATATATATATGAATATTATATGTATATGTATATAAATATACATATATATATTGAAAATGGTGTTACGATTAAATACTAGTAATTGTATATACTAAATAGACAAAATGCAGAAACCCTAACCTACCATTATTATATACCATATATACACCATATAATATCATATATACAAAAATGATATAGCCATATATATCATATACACAAAAAACGTTTCTTGTTTCATGCTTAATGCTTCAGTATAAATTATGTATGTATGTATATATATATGTATGTATGTATGTATGTATATATATATATATGTATGTATGTATATAATAAATTGTATGTATGTATATATATATATATATATATATATATATATATTATATGTTGTATATACTAAATAGATTAAATGCAGAAACCCTAACCTACCATTATTATACCATATATACACCATATATATATCATATATACAAAATGATGTAGCCATATATATCATATACACAAAACCTGTTGTGTGTATATGATATACAAATTATGTAACGCTGAGCATTACAGATCTTGCTAAAAAATAAACCTGCATAGCATTTGGAAGTGTAGGCATATTTCAAACCTTTTGTTCGATTTGACAATTCTCCTGTTCCTGTTTAATTCTCTTAAAATGACAGTCCCTTTAATATTTGTAAAATGGGATTTCTTCCATGCAACGCAAATGGTGTGCCTTGTGTTTGAGTAATGCTGCATAAAATATAAGTGCCCTTAAAGCACACGGAGCTCACCAAGTGAGCGCTATCTGCGATGCACCACGGGCTGTTATCTGAGGCTGCACGGGCCCGCCCATGTAGGCGTCCGCTCCGCTGCTCTGCCTTGATATCTGCTATGGAGCCGATATCTGCATCCTGGGGCGATCGATTGAAAGACCAAAACATTTGATGCATAGAATACAACAATCTATACAGCAATCGTTTGGAAAAAGTATTTTGGGAGGTGTGTGGGGGGGGGGGGGATATGGTATATTGAATGAGTTAAAAACCTAACTCGCCCACTTGTGATGTCAGAAGAGGCAGATTTTCAAAATGTCACCTTTAAACACCCTAAAAACGATAGCGTCTTGAACGGGATGAAGACAAACGATGCCAGGGGGAACGGGAGCAGAGGGTCAACTCTAGGGGGGGCTCGGAGGCCCACGGCGTCACACAGAGTCGACAGTTATCTGGCCTCGCTCGTTGGGATGTGGTCTTACAGAAGGAGGACCCTTGTGAGGGTGCATCTGTGTGTTTACATGCTGTTCAGCGAGGTCCCTTTTGGAGGGCTTAGTAGAAGTAGTACCATTAATATTGGTAGTAGTAGACACTTTTATTATTAGAAGACGTTATATTTGTAGAAGTGGTAGTAGTAGTGGTATACATTTTATCTTTAGATTTCTATGCCCAAAGGAAAATATTGTATTCCATCATGACTCCCAGCAAAGGTTCACACAAAGCACAACTGCAGACATGGGTCAAGGTCCCTTTGATGGCTTTATGCCCATATGTTTAAGGACCTTGTTAAAGTTGACGGTGACTAGTTGATATTAATATCTGGTACAAATGAGACGACACATATAGTTTAGTTAAAAGGTTAGGTTTATTCACAGAAAATATAACAATAATAACACTAACAACACAGACAACATAAGTACCACAGGAGCTTCAAGACATGGCGTAACAACCGTGGAGTGGGACATCCTATCAGGAACCCTCGTCTCAAACAGCATACCGCTACCAAACGAACATCTCAGAGGGATCACTTATTGATCAATCTTATCTTCTCATCTCCGAGAATCAGCCTGGGAAGAAACCAAAAAACGGTTTTAAGTTGGTTTTCGAAATTGTACTACAGGTTTTATTTCAAAGATGTTCCTCAATGAAAGCTGAGCTACTTGGCGTGTCGGCCCCTCACCTGAGCAGTGCAGCAGCGATCAGGCACCCCCCGATGGGACCCACCAGTACACCCAGTGGAAGGTCCAGTAGTTGGTCATCACCGCCGGGCCGAAGGCTCTGGCCGGGTTCAGGCAGGTCCCCGACACGTCCCCGCTGAGATCAGCCCAGGAGTGAATGAGGAAATGAGTGAATAAACAGCTTTAGATATTGTTTATTTAAGATGCAGTGAATATAATGAATTTAGTGGTGAGACACTAGCTGTTGTTATTTGACAATTAATTTGTGTGTGTGTTTGTGTGCACGTGCGTCTGCATTTGTGTCTGTGTATTTGTGTTTGCATATGTTTGTGTTCATATGTATGCATATATGTTTGTGTGTGTGTGTGTATTTGTGTGCATATGTTTTCAGATACTGTATGTTCGTGTGCATATGTGTGTATGTGTGTGTGTGTGTGTGTGTGTGTGTGTGTGTGTGTTTGCTGATATGTGTGTGCAGATGTGAGTAGATACATTTGTGTGCATTTGTGTGTACGGATATGTTTGTGTACATATCTATATGTATAAACAAAACAGTATACATGTAGGTTTACACAAGTGTGTGTGTGTGTGTGTGTGTGTGTGTGTGTGTGTGTGTGTGCGTGTGTGGGTGTGTGGTGGTGCCTCTGTTACCCGGCCAGGACGTTGATGATGACGGTGCAGCCCACCAGGAAGGGGGCCAGGGGGGTCTTGGTCTTGGGGTTCACCGCCACCAGGAGCACCACCATGGTGATCAGGCAGGTCATGGCCATCTCGCCGAAGATTGCGCCCGGCAGCTGCGACTCCGTCTTCAGGATGTCGAAGGCGGCGCCCGTGGCATTGAGGTAGCGGTCGGCCGGGACCATGAGCTGTCAGGCATCGGGGGGGGGGGGGGGGAGGTCAGGGGTGGGAGGAACATGGGATGAGCTGCCTTGGATGTCAATGTTAGTCGATGGGGAAACGTTTGTTTTGGTTTGTAAACGTATTAGTGGCTACAGACAGAAGAAGGGTTACGATTGTGAACTGATGGAAACAAAATGATGATAATAGTGTTTCATATTCAAATTACATATTAGCGGTAGTAGTAGTAAAATATTATTTAATATTATTATTATTATTATTATCTGTAGTAGTATTAGCAGAAGTAATATTAATATTTTTAGTAGTTGTAGTAGTAGTTGTAGAAGTAGTAGTACTAGTTTTTTAATTGTTTTATATCTACACTTCATGTTTATGATGGCAGTTACACTGATTATGCCAGCCCTGTACATGGGCAAATCGAATAGAGCGACAAATACAGTTATATTCTATTCTATTTCATGATATTCAGGTATTTGGATCAAACGTTTGTATATCAAGGATTGTCTTCCAATATGCATTGTCTGAAATGCTAGAAAATGCTTGGAGGCCGACCTTTGACATGCCGGCTCCTAGTACTCCTCCAATCAGCTGACTGGCGAGGTAGGGGCCGACCATCACCAGCTCCATGCCTCCACACAGGTAGATGGCGATGGTGAATGGAGGGTTGAAGTGAGAGCCACTGGAAGAGATATAGCACAGAAATGTCAGCGGACACGAGGAGGACTGTACTTAAATAGATACATATGGCTTAACAGGACTGGGATTTTTTTTATAAATGAAATGAAATGAAATAAAATTAGGTTAAATTAAATTAAATTAAACTCAACTCAATTAAATTAAGTTCCATTGCATTCCATTCTAGTTCATTCTATTCACCCTTGCTGCACTTGTATCCAGTTGCCTTAGAAACCGGCAACGCGTCTTGCAACTCAAACAGTGGCTCCAGGATGAAGCTATGATTAAAACCTTTAATCACCTGATGTTATCCATGACGGCCACCATGATAGCCACGGCCAGACCGTGCACCAGAGCAGGCTGCAGCCTCCCGGCCGCCGGCACGTTCTCGATGACCGACGTGCAGCCGATGAACACGAAGAACATGGTGCCTATCAGCTCGGCCAGGCACGGCTGGAAGATCTTCTCGTAACGGTTGGGCAATCGGGGGACCGCCACCGCCTTCCCCTTGTCCATCAGGCTGGCCTCCGTGTCCTCCAGCTCCATCTTCATCAGGCCCATGGATTACTGAACTAGTGCTGGTGGCGCTGGTGGTGGGGTGGCTCTGTAGGGATTAAGGGGACCGCTGATGGAGTCCTTCTTCACCTCAGCGGCCTAGCTCGACTCAGCTTGTTTAAGACAGAATGGAGGGCAGAAGAAGCAGTTACTCTTATACCCGAGACGGGGATGATTCTACAGCCGGATTGATTATTGTCTCGTAAAACATTAAGGGTTAGTGGAAATAACGGACGAGCTAATGTTTGAACTGGTACCTTGACCAGAGAAGAGGAGGTGTCTTATTGTCTTAACCTTAGCTCTAGTTGAGCTCTCTCAGACGACGAGTTAGGAGTTGCCCTACTTTCCTGAAAGTGTGTCCTGGACTCTATTCAGACTTGATAAGGGTTGAATATGACTCTAATAAATACAGCAGCAGGAGTTTCTGTGTGTCTATGTGTGTCTAAGTATTGTGTGTGTGTGTGTGTGTGTGTGTGTGTGTGTGTGTGTGTGTGTGTGTGTGTGTGTGTGTGTGTGTGTGTGGTGTGTGAGAGAGAGAGTGAGTGAGTGAGTGAGTGAGTGAGTGAGTGAGTGAGTGAGTGAGTGAGTGAGTGAGTGAATGAGAGTGTGTGTGGGTGAGAGTGTCTGTGGAGTTCAAGGTCAGGTCAGTACTATGATATTAACCAGGGCAATAATGTTGGCAATATGGACAATTCCTCTTCAGCACAATCATCATAATTATCATCAATGCATGGAAAAAATCTTGGATCTTGGATCGTCATCGCAGAATTGGCAGAATGTCTGTGCATAATGTAGGCGGAAAAGTACACTTTATCTTTAAATCGTCACTTTATATTCCATACAACTTAAGTGAGGCCTATATTTGGAAGCCAACTGAATATATCTCAAGTTAGCCATATAGAGTATCCACTTGACAAATTAGGCATTTTTACCTAAATAACACTTGGTTAACGACGCAAAACACCCAGTATGACATTCTGGCCATTTAACCATATCAATTCAAATCTTATTGTTTTTTTGTTGCAACAGTTTTATGATTATGTGTTGTGTTTCTAAGAACAACCCTATATCTGCCATATAAAAAAACCACTAGGTTTTGGACTTCGCCCCAAAAAATAAACACTATTATAAACTGTTATAAACACATTGTAGATATTGATCAACCATAGAAGGTTGATTGTCTGTATCAAAGTAGGCGCCTCCAATGTAGCGTACATTTTTGTTGCAACTTTATTCACCTCCAGACTTTCAATACATTGTACAACTCCTATATGATGATTATCAACACATGAATAAACTAAATACTTAAAATGCATGGTTTATGAATGGGTTTTGAATCCAAAAATGTAACATACATTGGACAAAAATAAATGTATGTAGCTGCTCCTGAGAAAACAGAGTTGACCCACAAGTTCTTGGTTGTTTTGGTCTGACATCAACATGGCAGTGCTGCCGGTGATCCGTCGACGTAAGATGTTTTATTTCAGTAAGACACGCGTCGTCTGGTCCCCAAACAACAGCCTGCATGGGGCAGATGTAGGTCAATGGGTTGCTCGTGTGTTGTGTTTCATTGGAGCGTGCACAGTTATATGAAGAGAAATATAAAATAAAACCAATACGAATATTTAGTGTTTTGTGTATTTGGTCATACTATAAAACACAAAAACAGGCAAGCACAGGTAGTTAACAAGGTATTCTTATTTTGATCCATATTCTATTATATTGCTGACCCGCCAACCATGCAGTGAAAATAAAATTGTACTATGATGCAGGTTAGCCTCGAACAGCCAATCTCGGAATCACTCCACCGATTATTTTAGCATTGCACGGTGACGGATTGCACCACTGGACCCTTACGTCAGGTGCACGATGATAAGATTAACCATTATAAAAAGCATATGCAGGTATTTCAGGTCAACGTTATATCCAACCAGGATTTATAGCCCAAATCTATTGACTATTTAACAGTGCGTTTCGATGTAATACAACCTTTGGAACCAAAAATTTAGTTTTTTCACAGTGAAACAAATCACACACTGTGACAAGTAACATTTCAGCATCCTGTAGGTGACATTCACTGCAAACGTGTGTTTAAATATAAAAACAACCTGTGGAAGAAACCAATAGACTGAACTTAATACTTCTAATAATAATGAAAATACAATGATATGATATAATAGCAGTGAGGAGCACACACCGAACAAAGGTGACAGTGAGAAGGGCCCCACAGAGGGGCCCCACCCAGTAGATCCAGTGATAGTTCCAGTAGTTGGCCACCACCGCTGGGCCGAAGGCTCGGGCTGGGTTCATACAGGCCCCGGACACGGCCCCTCTGAAACACACACAGCCAACGTTACACCTTGTGGCCCCCGGCCCCATCCAGCCAGGGTTTAGTACCAAGATGGCCCATAGCAGCATTATGAGTAGGACCCCTGCTGCATTGACCATAAGCCACTCTTGGGGAGTAAGGCCCATAGCAGCATTAGTATGACCCCTGCTGCATTGACCATAAGCCACTCTTGGGGAGTAAGGCCCATAGCAGCATTAGTATGACCCCTGCTGCATTGACCATAAGCCACTCTTGTGGAGTGGTATAGATTAATAACATGCAGGCAATGGACTCTGGTTATCTATCTTCCACAGTTTAAACTCCTTTTGACTTCCTGGTCTATAACAAAGAGATCATAAAAGTTGCGGGGCATCGTGTGGGCAGGGCAGGGCAGGGAGTTTGCGAACTAGGTGAAAAGTTCAAAGGTTCGTAACCTCAATCAATGGAAGCCTACCAGCAGTTGGCCTCTTTGCCGTTATAGCCCAGCTCCGACCTGCTCCTTAATGTCAGGTACCTAAGCTAACACTTGATCGAGACACTCCTCAATCCACACTCATGTAGGCAGACAACTCAAACCAAGAACATCAGCTCCCGGCCGTAGGAGCGATAGGTGGCAGTTTACCCGGCGAGGACGCAGGAGCTGAGGGTGAGGCCGATGCAGAGCGGAGCCATCTGGCTGCGGGTGCGAGCGTTGGCGACCCCCAGGCACACCACCGAGGTCAGGAACAGGGTCACCACCGTCTCCGCCACCGCGGCCCCGGCTGCCTGGGCGGGGAGCTGAACGGCGGTGAAGGCCCCGCCGAACGCAGCGTTGAACAGGGCAGCGGGGTACACCGCCTGGAGAGAATAGGGAGGACTGGTCTGAGCTGGGACACCCCAGCACCGAGAGGAGTGTCCACCCCATGTACGGGTACTTCTGTCTGAAGTACACTTTTGAAACAAACGCAAATCATATAAATCTATTTGTATAATCATTGTTTATTTTAGTTTATTTGTCTTTCGTGGGAAGATGTTACGATTTAAAACCCTGTAACCTTTTGATCGTAAACTGTATTTTGTTCAAAATGAAAGATAATTCTAATAACCTTCATCCATATTATGACTTTGTTTTTTTGATACTTTAATTTGAGACAGCCGATGCAACGTTTAATGTTCATAAAATAGTAATAGAGTCGTCCTGGTGACACTTCACGCAAATCAGAATCATTATTGTCTCTTACCTTGGCCAGACCGGCGCCTATCATCCCCCCCAACGTCTGGACTACCATGTACGGGCCCAGCAGGGGGGAGCTCCATGCCTCCACACAGGTACAAGCTCAGAGACACAGCTGGATTGAAGTGACCACCACTGGAACAACAACACCAGCAACAGTGGATTATGGAGAATATTTAACTTCACCAGAATTGCCGTGCACATTCGTTATTCATGGTCATCTTTATATTCACTAACTTGATCCACCCACTTTCCTAGTGTTTACACTGAATCACTGAGCCGAAGCACCAGGCTGCCCTTGCATGAACTACTACACACTGAAACCTCAGTGATGTTATTATTTTTTGTTGCAGTTCTTTAAAGTTAAATTCATTTAATAATTAACCATGTGAAGAAATTCAAGAGGGCTTGATAAATAGAAAGCCTAACGATAACGATAGCATCGCGATATGATACACATACAGTAAATAACAATACGTTATCTTCCTATTTCAATCGCAAATATAATGGAAAGAAAAGTCAAAAAAAACACTGACAGGTTTCACCTCATTCCAGATCAACATTCACACTTCCCAAAGGAAAACTCCACCTGCTGCCTACCTGATCTCCCCCAGGACAGTGATGAGCACCCCCAGCGCCAGCTATGGGCGAGCGCCCGGCTGGACCACCCCTCCACCCCCTGGTTCCCGATCACAGACACACAGCAGACAAAGACAAAACGAGGGTGTGCCCAAACAGCTCGGTCAGGCAGGGCTGCAGGTACGCCCGGAAACACGCACGTGTACTCTCCGTTTTTCTGAGCGGGGGCCATTCTTCTCCTCCTTCAGCCCCATCAGCACATTAAAAGATCTCTAGCCTGGACTCAGTCACTGAAGAAAACATCTCACTGGCGGTCTCTGGTGGAAGATGGTGTGGGTTTGCCCGGTTTCTTCTCCTGTCTCTATGTGGAAAGTGGACGCGGGCTTGAAGGTGTCGGGATGTGATGCGAGGAGGGGTGCGTGTGTGCGTTGGTGGTGTGGTGGGATTGTTTTGCTCTGATGGAGAAAAAGGTCCATGGACAATCCCCGTGGCTTTCTCTTCTTGGTTTGGTTTTGTCATCTGATGCCGTCCCCCAGGAATACGATGAGTCCTATAAAATGGGCTTGTTAATGAGGGTTGATGCGCTATCCGGTTCCTTCCTTTCTGCAAACCCATTCATTGTTTTCTGTTGAAAAGTTTGAAAAGAACTGACATTAATGCCTTGCAAGAAGTATTATAAGAAATATATTTGTGGTTTACTTCACAAAAAATGGTAGAAAATATGGAACAAAAAAAAGTGATCGCACATATTCCACATTTTGAGCATTTATTTCAAAGTAAATCCGTCAGATCTCCTAAATGTAGGGCCAAGTTCAATCACATTGCATTGACGCCTGAATAAAATATAATAGAATAAAGAATAAGTCAAATTAAACTCATCCACTAGGCACACAGCAGTTGCCCGGTGGTACCATGCTTGCGTTGGCTGGAGGAACTTCTAGTCTGTCTGAGGGGGTTTGACTGAACAGCAAGAGAGAGCGGAGCGAGAGAGAGAGAGGGACACTTGCCTTGTGAAGACAGATGCTTATACACTGAACATGTAAGACCCTGAAGATGGTGACACCAGCCAACGACGGCACTAAGCCTGGCCATTAACACAAAAAATAAGTTTTATTCAACAGCCAAGGAGTGGTCAAGATTAGGTTTTTGTTCGGAAAATCGGTAAGTCATAAACCAGACTCTCTTGAGTTTCCACATTCCAAATTTTCCATATCGGCAAACATTCAAGAAGTGGCCTTTTAATGACAAACTACAAGCAAAGACAGGTTGATCGTCCAATCAATCAATAAATACTCAATGGCACAAACATTCTAAGTAAGACGCGTAAATCGATTAAACAGCCTCAATTCTTCAATGTGATACACAACCACCAAAAGAGAGAAAAGTATAGGAGAACAGTGGTAGAAGAAGTAGTAGGAGAAGAAGAAGTAGTAGGAGGGTGGGGAAGAGAGAGCGAGAGAGCGAGAGCGAGAGAGATAGAATATGGCAGGAAGTGCTCGATATCTCCCATATTTGTCTCGTATCTCGTAGGGTCAAACCGCCGTTCCGCTGAGATCGATGCTCTGTCCATTTTATTAATCTTCTAACTGAATAGCAGAAGCTGGGTCTGCACATGCACATCCTCTGTCTGGCTGTCCTGGCACTATTTGGTTACCATGGTTACCACAGGGGTCGAGCAGGTAGCTGGGAACTTCACGTCAAAGGAGAGTTGGGAAAGACCTGAGGAATTAAAAAGACCATAAGCAATGAAACAACATTCTGTTACTACGGTATTTTTAAGCGGTTTGGCCTGTTTGACTCGACAGCTGGGTTTGAATCCCAATGTCTGGAACTCTTCTACCCTGTAGGCCTCCTTAGCAAGACACAAACTCCTTATGACAACGTTGCGCTGTAAAACAATTTCCAAAGGGTCAAACATGGATCAATAAAATATACATCCTCATTCTAAAGCAGAGAAAGGAGGGCCTTGGTTTGATTCAAACAAAACATACTTTTATTGGGGTCAGGATCACCTTACCTAACGACCAACAGCCCAGGTTGTGCTAGGGGTTAGCAACCGTTAGCTTAATGGCTCGCTTTCATTTAATGAGCCTCATTTATGAAGAGCCACGTTACAAAACACCACTCTCACCGGGTCTTAGTTTGTCCTTGTTGGCCCAGCAGATGCAAGTAGTGTTGAAGAAGCTGCTGCAAACAGCTCTTTCTCATCCAGGAACTCCAACTCTCAATTCTAGCAGGGAATTGCACAGGCAATAAATGCATTTGTTCTTTTTATACGATTGCACAATAAACCAATTTGGACTTTTAGAATATTAACTAACTTTATAACAGTTATACGTTTTACAAGGTTAACCCTGGTATTAGCTTTTAGCTGATGTCTTAACCTGATGCTACTATCATTAAGGGTTCAATGGTCACAGCGCCGGCCAGGAGACAGCCAGGTTATGTAGGGACAGGGCATGTGAGGTAATAAACTCCACTAATACCAGGTTAACCCTGGTATTAGCTTTTAGCTGATGTCTTAACCTGTTGCTACTATCATTAAGGGTTCATGGTCACAGCAGCGCCGGCCAGGAGACAGCCAGGTTATGTAGGGACAGGGAATGTGAGGTAATAAACTCCACCCACCCAGCCACCCACCCACACAACACCTGGCCAGGTCGTCCTGAGGGTAGGAGCCGTACACCGTCATCATGTCCAGGGCGTCAGCGTGCTCCCACCAGTCCTGCAGGAATCTCTCTTTCTGAAGAAACGCACACGCACACAGCATGGAGAAACACACAAACACATACACAAAGGGCCCCCACACACACACACAAACAAAGCATGGAAACCACACACACACCACACACACACACCACACACACACACACACACACACACACACACACACACACACACAACACACACACACACACACACACACACACACACCACACACGTTTAGAGTACAAAAGGTCTGACCACACGCAGCTCTGCGTGAATTCACTAACTCAGAGATCAGGAAAATGGCTGATATCAACAAATTCCAGTGTTCATTGACGTGCGTCTGCAGTGTCCTATTATGACCTGTCTTGCGCCGCGGTGGTGAGTGGTGTGTGTGTACCTGAGAGTCCAGGGACCTGCAGGCCTCCACACCTGCCAGGTTACACTGGCGCCGCCTCAGGTTCTCGATCATCACCTGACCGAAGCGGTCCACCATGTTGGCCTATGGGGGAGGAACACAACAGAGGAGCGTTTCTCCTGCTATAACCACCTGCCATGACTTCATAGACATGATCAGGTTTACCATTAATAATATAAATAGAACAATTCATTGTTGGCTCCCTTGATATGCATAAAAAGTTGACCGGTACAACCTGTCCACGCATACGAGTAAATGATCCCTAGATGTGATGGTTTTATGGGGGCTTGTGTCAATCGTATCTCAATCTAAACCCAATCGGATGGGACTTTTATGCCGTTTATGTCCGTCCCTATCAGTGGCGGGCAGCTTTTGTTTGTCCCCAGCTCACCTGTTCGTAGTTGATGAACCTGGCCGTGTGGAACTCTCGGCAGCCCATGCAAGCAATTTGGAGGACTGGACGGGGTTCATGTAGACCAGCACACACTCTGACAGCAGCAAGGTTGGAAGCCTTGGGTAGGTGGGGGGGTACAGAGGAAAATAAATTGACTAAAGCATGCAAAATGACAATAAGGGTACTATTGTGCTATTCTGTCTTTATCTGTATTCAGCTGCAAGTAATTTAAAGCAACAATCAGCAATTTTGCACACTGCCTTTGTTTTGATTCAATTGTGTTTTGAGCGAGTCTCATGGTTCTCATGTATTCATTTGACTGGCCTACTGGTTTGCTGTGTTGCAATTTAAATGACAGGTGTGTCAACTAAACTCACTTCAAAACTGTTTTCCGCTCCAATCCTCCTGATTACAGCAGGCCTTTCTGCGTCCAGAGAGGCTAATCACTTTGACAAGCACACGATTCACCGAGCACTAGCTGTCACGGCTGTGAGGTCTTGCCGTATGTAAAAGCCTTAAGGGCGTGTTCTTCTAAATGCCACTAGAGGATTGAAAAAAAGAGTCCAAGTATAAACAAGTCAACGGAGGGGAAAGAAACATATCTGTCACTTATTTATACTCCATTAGTACCACAGCCTCTAAAACACAAGAGGTTGTGTACACGATGGATGACGCAGTCTCTCTGGTGGGTTTTCCTCTAACCTAAGGCTCTGCCCAGTCGGCCCTTAGTCACACTTAGACCTAACAAGCACCACCACTATCCACCGAACATTCAAAGTTTTTAGGCAGAACGCAAACTACGGGTTTAACCAAAGCGGCTATTCAGAACCGGTAGGGTGTATTCACCGTCACTACGTTCACGTTCTTCATGAAAACCTTACAAATAAAACTTTAAATCTTTTTTCTTTGTGCTCCTCTGAAATTATATGTTTTTGTTTCCCTTCAATAAATAAATACACAAGCATGTAACCAATCTTCGTGCAAATGGGCAGAGGAAGTAGACGAAACAGAGACACAGAAATTGAAGCCTGGGTTGCAGGGAGGAGTTGGTTTCCGTGCTGCCACAGGGGGGTTTTGTGAAACACACAATGCCATGCGAGAGCGGCCACGAAAACAACAAGAACATTAAAGAAGAAGGGAAACCAGGAAGTTCAACGTATGGTTTTCTGCGACCTGTAAGTCCCTGCCACAGAGCCTAGGGACACCCTCTTCCAGATCACATGTCCTCAGCGCGCTACCCTCAGCGCACTACTCACTATAACTGAGAAGGCGCCCTCATCCCAAAGCGGGATGCAGGAAACATAGAGATGAATTTACTACCTTTTACTACACCGCCACAATATTTTTTACTACCAACACGGGGCGGGGGGTATGCAAAGCCCCACTTGTTCATAAATGTGACACTGCAGCGATCCCTGTAGCCCGAGTGCTGCTGCTGCTAGCACCGCAAAACAACAAAATAGAGCTGCTCCCCCTTCGCACGAAGCAGCTGCTGGTGAAAATTCAAAGCGTTTTGTGATTTAATCGCTTTAATGCCGTTCCATGTCACATTCATCGTTTTTTTGCACAACGAGCAAAAGCTTCTCGGTCATTGCCCATCACGGGCTTCAGCCAGTCTTTAAATGTCGGGTCGTCAACCCCGTTTGTGTAAACTTTTACCCATTCTCTCATAGAGCTAGAAACTCAGCCTTACAGAACTCTGAGGGGAAAAGGCGGAAAATGTATACTGTATTTTTTGGGCTAGATGAAGTTAAAACATGTGAACACAAATATTAAGCAAAAAATTGAAACTCATTTTATATTGAGGTGGTGGTGAAAAATGTACTACCAGTCAAATTGCGTTTGTTAACTTTTACTACCTTTCAAGTGCCTTCATTTATTATTTTATGTTTTACTACCTTTTACTACCCGCGCGGACACCATGATTTGGCTACATCTCATGATTGAGGGGCATCCGCCTGACTTGCCTTTGGGTAGATAACAGACACTGGGTGATCAAACACACACCTACGAGTCAGACACTCTAACCACTAGACCAGGGGTCAGCGTGCCTAGGGGCAGCATTATCATTGGCACACTTAAAAGAAAATATATATATATATTATTATTATCAAAAAATGTCACCGCACAATGCGGCAGCATAATCATTACCACAGATTTTTTTTTGCACTTTATTCTGTTTTGGGCATTTCCTCCCAGTGCAAATATGTTTAAATAAGTTACACTAATTAGTGTTCTGAAACGGGATCAATTAATAGTTTTTGAACCTAGGTTGTGTATAATAGAGAAGAAAATTTTAAAATATTGTTGCAAGTGGCCTGTATGCATCGCCTTCACATGGTTTTACAAAGCTGTACATTTCTTAAAGATATTGATGTGGATGGTTCCAGCATTCTCATATGTTCTCGTTTTTGACATCTCTCACAGTGCAAATATGTTTTTTAATGAGATTCTGAAAATGGTGTTTTAAGATGGGACATATGTAATTATAATTCGTAAACCCTTGTTTTAAATATAACCAAAAAAATATTTAAAATGTTGATGCATGATTGTGGACTATACGGAAATAGTACAATTCCAGGTCTCCCAAAAGTTTTTGGTCCCTGTGTCATAATTCAGCTTAATTTTATATATATTGTTGCTTAAGGCACACCCATTAACGAGAAAATGTCAAACTGTCACTGCATGTTGAAAAGGTTGCTGACCCCTGCACTAGACTATCCTGCAACATCCGACCAAAAACATGACAAACATTAATTTATCTCTCAATGCACCCGCATCATAGGTTAACCACTCAAACACACTGCAACTACTAGGAAATAGGCTAAACAGGTTTGTGTCCTTTGAGGTATGCGGTCATTTGGTGTAATTATCATACTGATATGAATTAAAAACTTGCAGGACATTTTTCCCCTCCCACATAATACAAAATAATAAACTTCATACACCGGATTAGTCCAACTACACCTGCCATTACTTGGTGTATTACATCATAGAAATAATCAGATATTAAAGTTCAATAAGGCCAAGTCATAATAATATATTAACCCCTCATTCTTGGTCCCTTGATAAAGCATTGAAGGTGTAATAGTTGTTGTCAAATAGATACCGATATATACATCAGAAAGCTGAACAGCTTATGAATTTCAACCATGGAATATAATGACGCCACTAAACTAGGGGGGGCAGTTGAGTCTGTGTTGTTCAAGAAGTTTCTCCAGGGACCTTAAACTAGCACCATTTCATGTTTTTTTTTACATTGAAATGTCTAGCAGTGCTAGTATTTCTTTGGAAATATATTAATCGTTGTTTGTTTTAGGATCACAAACACAATTTAATCAAAACAATGTGGGTGAACAAGATCTGCTGATTGAGCTTTAACTTTCATAACATATCGTCTCCTTTTTTACATACTCTGGGTTGAGTTGAAACCTCCTCAGTTTCTCGTCCAAGGTGACGACATCCCGAAGGTCCAGGCCGATGATGCAGTAGCGATCCGAGTCTAGACTGTGACCATCTGAAAAGACCATATCCGTATATGGTCATTATAAATAAAGAAAAGTAAGAAGAATTTGTTTTGATGAAAGCAACGACAAGCACGTGTGTTTTTGTGTGTGTCACCCACCCAGCAGTAGGGAGTCTGAGCTGTGCGTCTCGATGAGGGGTTTGGAAAGAGGCAGCTTTGTTCTAACACAGAGGGAAAAGAGAACAGGTCAAATACACAGCCTACCACATAATAACACGACATTTACACATTGAGCTGAAAAACATTCATGCAATGACTAGACAAACATGCACACCTTTAATCTAGCATTTATTTATTCATCCATGAAGGACTTGTTGAAAGGATTGTTTACAGCTTATTTATGTTTCACAGTGAATGTTTTATCCAGAAGATACACTTATATGCTTGGCAACCAGGCATTTTTATGATAGCTATTTGTCCAATTTGGTACAGGGACATGGCTTTTTTTTTAATTATTCGGTTCTGTATCCCCCAACACGTTAACGCTGAATAGCTCTGCAAGGAACTGGAAATGTAAAATGATACAAAGAGTGATCGGCTTACTTTATATTGTGTATTTTCCTGGCGACCACAGTTGGGAAGTCGACTTCAAAATACTTTTTAGGCATGAGGTTTTCATCCTGTCAAATAAAAAAACACACACACACACACACAGTTAGATTATAATTAACATATTTTCAACACACTATGGTACAGCACATTTAAGTACAATTTGTAAGCTATTTACAACCAAGTCAATAAGTCACTAAGTAAGACACTTTAATCAAAAGTTATCAACATTGATTATCTTGCTCAAGGATGTCTACAGATAGTCTGCGGATATCGGGGTTCGAACCATTAACCTTTCTGCTTAGAGACAAACAGCCCTAATCACCACCTCTCACTCCCTGTACCTTTAACCTCCAGAAGGTTGTGTCTAGCCCAGCACCAAGGTTGATGATCTGACAGTTGCAGTCTGTTTTCCTGACAAACTTGTCTAGGAGATTGTTCACTCCTCGGACGCGGGCGTAGTAACCTAGGAGACAAGGTCAGGTAGAAGCGGTTGATTGGCTGCTCCAAAACACAGTTAAACACCACTACAAAACTACTCACTCAAACGCTTACACTTAAAGGCATCCTTTAAACACCCCTGTCAATAGCTTCATTACAAACCAGAAGCAATAATTTAAAGAAAGAGAAAAATATAACAGTAAAGGACTGTTCAAGTTAATATTTGGTACTATGTTTTGTGCTGTACACAAAAACAATCTGATGTAAAATATTACAACTTGCCTCGGTTGATCTCTGGAGCCTTTCGTTCCCCAACTGATCTGACAAAGTACTGGATATAGGGGTCTTTCCAGTATCCTTTACTGCTTGCAAACCTAGAAAACACAATTAAGGAAACGGAAGATTTAGCATTGATTAATTAAAACAGAAACGTCATACAAGAGTAAAAGCCGCGCAATATGCAAAGATGGATATTTAAGAGGATACTGATGAAAATGACTTTATTTAAAACCGTTCCAGAGGTAGTTCTATATGCTGAGCCGAGTAATCATAGTCCATTTGGTTCTGAAATCATTTAAAATCTACCTTTTGCATGTGGTTGCATCATCACACGTCGCCCTCACTGCTTCATCCGCAGTATCACTGTCCGTGAAGGGCTGTCGGGCTGCCATCAATAAGTCTAAGACTTAGGAATTAACATTAAAATTGTGTGGAGTAGGGTATCCCTGGCACCCACAGAATGCACCTTTCTAACCAGACACCTACTTTGGACAGGTGGTCTTTTAGGACCCGAGACGATAACCGAACACAGCCGATCTAGATCAATATTCTGGCTATGGATAATATGGTCATCAAGCATTGCATGCATTACGTTATTTCTAAACATTTATTAGCATTTATAAATACCCTGCTACTATTGACATCATGCACAACTAGCATAATGCTAGCGCTTGCAACTCTGACAAGCTCCGCCCATTCCGCTTGGGTCGGAAGTTGTACCCATGCTGTCATGTTCCTTCGATGGTCGTGCTGATGAGAAGTGGTGCTTTAGCGCCATCTATCGGCGGTCAGTATACTTTACGGATACATCTCCCCCTAAATACATGGAATATATCAATTAGCCTTCTAGAAACCTGCTTTGCTCCTAAATACATTTTAATTGTAAAACATATGAATGTCTCCAATGTGAATTTGGATGATTACAGATGTAGCCTAATGATTTTGGTTGTTTTGCTTAGAAGACCGCCAACCTGTGGTGGACAGTGTAACTTATTCTGGATTTCAAGAATGAGTTCAACGACATTTTAAGGGGTAGCCTATTCTAATGTGATTATAATGTTGTCTGCTCTAAAATGTGGAGCTGCAGATTGAGGGGTATTGTATAATATAATGCAACAAACAGCTGAGAAGTCGAAAACAATTGATGTTCAAGATAATTATCTTTCTGAGTGAGCATAATCAATGATCTTTGTACATTCGCTGAATGAATGAAGTATAATCCTAATAATCATATATATAAAACACATTTTTATTAATTTAAAAATGTTTATATATATATATATATATATATATATATATATACATATTTATTTTATATATATATACATATTATGAAGATGTCTCTTGAAAACAAATTTCGTGGTGCAAATAAGTTGTTATGAAATATGAAACTCATATTTCATTGAGCATAATCAATGATCTTTGTACGTGCGCAAGTCAGCCTACATAAAGCAAGTGGTCCACAAAAAAGTATAATCATAATAATCATATATATAAAAAGCATTTTTTTTTATTAAAAAATGTTTATATATATATATATATATATATATATATATATAAATATATATATAAATATATATATATATATATATATTATGAAGATGTCTCTCGAAAAAAAATTCGTGGTGCAAATAAGTTATTTTTTATTAATACACATTTCAAAGATAACGAGGTGTTATATTTGTATTTGTAAATTCTCTCCTATTGGCTAAAATTCATTTTAGAGCTATGAGTAATTCGATATGTATATAACATGTATGTAAGGAAGTAAGATTATATGACTATTAAGTCATTTTCATTGTGCAATGGATTGATTTGCACCAGAGAATATTGAGGAATGTACAGACACACGCACGAACACAGGCACACGCACACACACGACCAGTGTAGACCGACTTGTCAGCAGTTTGTCCAGCGGGAGGTACTGGTGGATGGCAGATGATGATGATGCTGCTGCTGCTGCGTGTACTTCCTGCCCCTCATTGAACGCTGTGCTCGAGCAGAGGTGCGCGCTGGTGCTGCTGCTGCGGAGCGTTGGCTCGCCTGGGAAAGTGTTCGACGGATTATCCATCGGGAACGGAGCTAGTACTGTGGTGCTAACGTCAGACTGCAGACGGGACCAGCCATGCAAAGCTGAAAGTGTGGATGTTAGACAGAGCGTCACCGCCGGGGGTTCAACGTATGGCTTTATTAAAAAAAAGTGTTTTGAGGATCATGCCGTCTTCCCAAAAGGGAACTTTTTCTGAAGTCTGAAGGGCTAGCTCCCGAGCTAGCCAAGCTAGCGAACTATTTTTAATTGGCTTGGAGCTCAATGGCACTCGCTTGTTTCTTCGTGTCATAGCGAAAATACTTAAAAGTGTATACACGGGAATAACCGTGCAGCCGAAGTGTCTTTGAAACGTAGACACCACAAAAGGGACCGAAAATGAAGAAACAATTCAATCGAATGAAACAGCTCGCCAATCAAACTGTTGGCAGGCAAGTACCGTTATTTACTCAACCAACCTACTGTACTCACTTCTGTTTATCTGAACGCTGCCACGCACACGTCCCACTACTCATTTACCTTTGTCTCGATGATAGCTTGGTGTGTTTAACATTTCTATATTTAGCTCCATTTTACATTCTATGTAAAAGGGAATGCTTCATTGAACCACACAAACTTTCATCTGCATACAGCGAAGGGGGCATGGTATAATGACACCTTCTTGCCCATTATGTCTTCTAAAATGAACTGCAATCAGAATCGATTGGGCCTGATCACATCTAATAACCGTACACTGTGCAGCTCAAATCACCCAAACACGGTCGCCTATCCCATTTCATAGGTGGGACATTCACTGTAGGCAAACATTTCTCAATGGCTTGTTGTTCTGTGGTAAGTGATTGATAAAACTCAGAGTAGCAGCAGCGATAAGGCACTTTGTTCAGCCTTGACAGCTGTCCCCACTGCTGTTGTGGTATGATATATGTTTAATGGTATTGTATTAATTACTATAACAACAAAAAGTAGTAAATTAGAGGTACAATAACCACGCACTGCAAACTTATACCTAAACATGATTATAGAAATGGTGTGGTTGCCTGTTATGTTTACAAGAAGTGTTATTATGTTGATGTGGTAATATGGGTGAAAACAAAGTGTTAAATGTACTACTGGACTTTTAATGAAAGGGGAATAAAAGGCACGTTGTGTGAATAGGGAGGTGAGACACACACAACGGTGTAATTTCCAGTGTCATCACCCAGGTATGGGATCTGCAAAAAGAAGCCGGTTGGTTACAAACTTAAGAAGCTCGGCATAAGAATGTACCAACAGATCAAAACCATGAACGAGACTTCGGCAACACCAAATCAATCTATTATCGGATTTCTAGTGGTGCAGTGAATTATCTACAAACCAGTATATCAGGAATATGAATTTAATCAGTAGCTGAACAAGTATATCAGGATTTAAAAATAGAAAGAAGAAAATGTAAATGTTGCCAGACACATATGCCAAAACAAGAAGCTGCCCTAGTTTTTAATTCCAGATGATGGCATTTGGGCCTGGGAAAAACACCATCTACCATTGCCATCTACAGGTCGAAGGTACCTGGCTGTGGTAGTTAACTGTGTTGTTTATTTGCATACTATTCAGTGTGAATTTGACTCTATCTGTAGAAGTCGGCTAAGTAAATGAGCCTTGATGTGGCCTCAGCCAAGTCCAGGGTCTGCAGAATTCGAGGACAACTGGAATACTCATCAATTCTTCAACTGCGTCTCAGAGACTCTAAATCAGCATATGACGGCTGAATTCAAATTGCATGTTTGTACTTGGTTAAATGCAGAAAGCAGACGCTTGTACATAAACACAGCGGGATTCTAATGCTGCTTCCACACCAGTGAATAAACAGCAAAACCATCGATATGCATGTCTTCCACACATCAGCAGTGAAAAATGTTGTTGCGTTATTTTTTGTGGCTGGCGACGTGGGGAGCAAGTAGTCCAGGTAATGCCTGTGAAGGCGTCCACAGAAATGTGAATTGTGACGGCCCTTCCTTCTGCCCTCTCAGTTCCTGTGATTGTGCAGAGGCAGAACACCGTGTCCAACACTCAGTCACTCTGAGGAAATCTCTCCTTCTTCTACAAACAGGAAACTGGCTTTCAGCAAAATGCTGAGAGAGAGAGAGAGAGAGAGAGAGAGAGAGAGAGAGAGAGAGAGAGAGAGAGAGAGAGAGAGAGAGAGAGAGAGAGAGAGAGAGAGAGAGAGAGAGAGAGAGAGAGAGAGAGAGAGAGAGAGAGAGAGAGAGAGAGAGAGAGAGAGAGAGAGAGAGAGAGAGAGAGAGAGAGAGAATATGCTGCAATGGATAGGAAGTAGGATGTGATGTTTAATTTCTCAGTTGAAGGATGATTCTGTAATCTATCTTCTTGACTTCCCGCTTCGGACCAACCCAGGCAGGTGAAGTGTCAAAATAACAAAGCCTTTTTTAATCATGTGATAGCAATTTGACAGCAGCACACACTGACACACACTGCAATTAACAAAGCACAGACTGCTTGTTCTTTTGGTAATGTCTTGCTGTGATCTGGTCTTTTATGCATCTGGAGTATGTGGGGAAACTGACCTCTGCAAAACATGCCATCCAGAAAAACAAGCTGAATCATTTCCATAAGCAAGGAGCTTGTATGTGAACATGGTTGGTTGTGGGTCCTAGCTGTGTTAACAAGAGATGGTGATCATGGGTCAGAAATTTTACATAGACTCATGCATTGCTGTGTAGGGCTGGCCCAATTAATCATTATAAACTTCATGTATCGTAAAATAATACAGAATTTTTGCTGTAAGCTATCTACAAATTGTGGTTAATTTTATGGCTTCTATTGTCCTCGTAATTTATTTAGCCTGCGAGACCATCAACCATCATGAGAGTATTTTTGGACACAGTCAAATGAGAGGCAATTCATTCAAAGAAGAGCTCTCCTTTGATGTGACCCACTCACTGCCTGCCGTCCCCTGTCGTTCGGTACCACATAGCCAGAAGGCTCTAATGCTCTGCTCAGAGAACCCACCTGACAGAAGTGCATGTTGAGGTGTGAGTCAAGGGCTTCACTTCTACCTTCAGACCTCACTTGAGTCTGTTTGAGTCAGCTGTCCACCCTATACCGTCGGCCTGTCCCTGGGTGTTTCCCTGGCCCTGTTCCAGCCCCCTCCGGCAGTACAATAGCTGCTGTAAGCCGAGAATTGTATGAGGCTGTGCAAGCAGCAAAAAGGCGGCCGGGCGTACATTCAGAAAGCCCTATTGCTGCTAAATCAAACATTTGATAACAATCCATCCGGTATGCCCTCGAGATAAGATTAGAGAGAAGGGCTGTCACCTTGGTCAGAACGTAAGCCTAATAATAGCGGGCCCGTGCGATCAGAACGGTTATTAGCGATGCTTTGTAACGGGGATGTGGCTGGCTCTCTCTGGGTATTTCTCCCTCGGGCCTTTCATCTGGGCCCCGTATCCATTACCTTAAGCTGCCAACTGTTGCGAACACAACGGTCCGACCCTGGCTACCCCCCAGTCCCACTGACGCTTGGGGAGCCATCCAACGCCGCGCTATTGTGTCAACCGTTGTCATATTCACTTACCGGCCCGTCTCCCTGATACCAGGTAACCGTGGTTACGTCCTTAAAACCGTCAGCCCTGGCCTGCGCTGTGAGGGACGCCCCTCGTTGTGGCTAACAAGTCAGATGTTAGCATAGCGGTATGTGTGACACACTTCTATCTAAATCGATTCTTCCCGGGTTGGGCAACGCAACAGTTTCACTGAAGCTCAGCTGATGCCGGGGAAAACAACAGTTGTTTTGTTTTTTTGTTTACCCCCCCCCCCCTGGCCTTCCCTTCCCCCTCGGTTGGCCTGGTACAACGGAACCGTAGGCCGTCTATTTTCTGCCGCAGACAGTCTTGTTTGAGTTTGTTTGTTAACACAAAGTGTGGCCTTCATCGCTGCTCCCAACACGTTCTGGCAGCCTGGGTCGACACCAGCAGGCTGTCTGCAGAACCATGGCTCCCGGTCGGACATCTGGGTCTAGTTGGTCGCCGATTGTATGTTGTTGTGGCTGTCAAAGATCTTGTCTTTTTGGTAGGCTTTCTTAAAGAGCTGCTCCAGAAGAGTGTGTGTGTGTGTGTGTGTGTGTGTCTGGGATGTCTCCCCAACTAGCACTAATCCATGCTCCTCAGGTTTCCTTTCATTTTTTTTGGGGGGGGGGGGTGGTGGGGGGTTGGCCTGGACCACTACAACCTTCTTACGTTGGCCCTCCCCACTCTGTCTCCCCCCATCTCTACTTTCACCCCTGTCTTTCTCCTCTCTTCCCCCCCTCTCTGTCTTTATTCACTCTGTGTGCTATCCTTTTTTTGCCACACTGGAGGATTTAAAAGCCCCCCCCATCACTGTGTATCCCTGCTCCTCTGCCGTCCAGCCCCCTTCATCACTGCCATCCTTCCCTCCCTGACTGTCTCTCTGTAATTGAAAGCAGCTGTCCACCACTGTCACGGGTTCACCATAGTTTGCCATCGCCTGGCTACCCCCCCTCCCCCAACCATCCATCAAACCAAAAAACCTAGGCAGAAGGGGTTCATCAGGCTCCAGGTTAGCATTCCTATAGCTGGAGCTATAACTTGGTGGGTCGGTTAGAGTAGACTACCCGTTGCTAGACCCGTGGCTGAAATGTTGATATTCAGGTTAGACCTGGCCAATTGAGAAACGCCACAGAGGAAGTACAAGACAGACAACACTCACTGAGAGCACGAGGCTGCAAAAGCTTCTAGATAGCAGGATGGAGAGAGATGCAGACGAACGATATAGGGATTGAGAGAGTGGGAAAGTGTCAGAGTTGGATTTAGCAAACATAGTGGAGGGGTGAGGTCAGGCTTTTAACCAAATTTCGTAGTCAAACAGCTTGGTTAATTTTGCTAGCTTTGGTGTCTGTGCATTCGTCTAATTTGATTCACAATAGTTGGTTGATTTAGGGCTGAGCTAATCAAAGGATGTTTCTGTTGAAACTCCACTGCAACACATGTACCATGTGATTCTCCTCTCTGTGTAACCTCTGCTCCCTGATGCAGTGGTAAAACGGCTCTGGAACTGGGTTTAGGTTTCACAGAATCTCAAACATTAACTTTCCGCCTGGCTTCGACTACTATTGAGGGACACATGGGCTTCATCAGCCATTCCTGGACGGTCTCCAGGAATGGCCCGTCCAGGAACAATGAAAAAATGGCGTTGTACACTACACCCAAAGTTATGCTGCCATTTCCATTGTTCAAACTAACTATTGTTCCTTGACTTACACACGAACAACAGACTAGCATCCTATTTACATTCTTTCAACAGATAGCAAACACTTTTCCCATCCGGCCAGCGAGATTCCTAATAGAAGTAATGAACCTCTCGATTTGGGCTGGTGAACCACAAGGTTAAAGCATTGTATCTGGTGGCAGCTTTCCACTGGGGTATAGGACTGCCCAAGCTTGTAGGCTACCAAAAAATTGTTTCCTTCAGTCCCGTTCGAAAATACTGCTGACAAAGATAAACGTTAATGCGCCCCACTCCTATCCCCTAAACTCCCGAACCTATAACCTATAACTACAAGGGCATAACTGGAAGCTTGAATGGTTGCTATTGTCTGTGGAGTTTGAGCCCCCATCGTCGCAGTAGGCTGCACGCTGCAGCCCAGTTAAGCCATGCCATCTGGATTTAACTGTCATTGTGCATAGCAACTGATATAACTTAGACTCTGTGTCCTCCCTTATGTCTTATTTGGTGTAATTGTGTCACTTAATCTGACGTTTATTTGTCCTCACTGTATTCTGTGTCTTTGCCAATTTACCAGTTAATCAGTCAGTTGGTTGTGTTGTTTTCTATTGATTTGGATTGTTCAACTGTAGGAAACGGCTACAATAGCCAATAGTTTGTGTGTGTGTGTGTGTGTCTCTGATGTGTGCTGGGGATTGACATCTGCACCTCCTCACAACATTGCGGCTTTGGTTGCCCTAAAGCAACATATGAATTATTGACCAAGTAATGTTTAATATGTTAACGTGGGCATAAAGCAGTCGTCACACTCCTACACACGTCCAGGCCTGACAATGTTTTATTGCGCTCCCCCGGAGGTAGCCCACAGTCAGTGTCTAGACTTTATGAACTACCAGTTCTGCCTGATGGAGATGACAAAAACAACCCCCCTCTACCCAGGTTGGATGGAAAATAAGGTCCTTCATAGGTTCACAAAGTACCTACCTATTAGCCTTATTAACGCAGAAACCTTCCCATTATACCCCTACTGTGGGGAAATATGATGAAATACGGTGGAGGAGGAAATATAATTGCCGTCTCGAACATAACATGGGGTAGCAGACGAATTAAAACACAGCAAGAACATTATGCACACTATAATTAACCAAATGTGACTGACGGGGTTAATTGGCGATACCCAGGTAGTATCTGACCATATCTGTTCCTTTGTGTTCCCTGTACTAGTATGGATGGATGAATACCAGAGATGTACGGATATATCTGCCCCCAATGTAGGCCTACATTCACAATTGTGTAATATTGTATGTGTTTTTGTGTATTTTGTTATAAAATATAATTACTAATGCTATCGTCCTAAAATGAATGAATATATCAACTTCGAAGTGTCTTTATAGAGGCAACCATTAAGAGGTGGCTATTGATAAGAGGCATGGGCCCAGGGTGTTCTCACGGCCTCCTCCTTTTAAGTGGATCTAATCGGCCTGACTCCTTAGTTAACTATTAATAGGCTCCAGTCTGGGGCGGTGACGTAGCAAGGCAGTACACAGACCCCACCGTCATGGTGCTAGCTTGCCTGTTGAACTCCCAAAACGACCTCCTCATATTGGATAGACCGCGTGGACCAAATATTCGTGTTCCTCTAATTCTACGTGGGCAGTGGTTCCAGCGTCGGTCATTTTTTAAATCTGTGTGTAATGCTGTTACAGAGTGTGAAGCTTCGGGGACTTCCACAGTAACTTCTCTAAGCCCTGAGCAGTTATAGCAAAGCTTTTCGCATTACCCAGCATCTCATTACTGCTTAGAATCTCATTGCTACTCAGACTGAGCTGGTTCTACCCTTGCATTTTAAGATCAGAATCCCCTGAAACAAATGTAAGGTTTAACATCAGCTTTCAGCAAGATGAATAATTTGTCTCCAAACGTGGTGTCGTAAACACTCCCAAAACCGCAGGGCCCATAGGAGCACAGGATTAAGATTACAGCAACCGCTTACGTCTAGTGGTCAAGGTGTTTGACTCCAAGTCCCAGGGTTCTGGGTTCCAACCACAAGGTCAGCAGCCGGCCTGTAGGAAAAATCCCTACCTGCTCATCAATTACATGCCGCTTTAGATCAAATCCTTCGCTTAATGTCTAAAGAAATGGTAAGACACAACCGAGTCCAGTCCAAAGATAATATTGAGGTGATCTCCCTGCAGTCATCTCTGCATGGAGGCTTATTTTGGTCCGGATATTCACAGGGATACCCTACTAGCCTAGCCCATGTGCCAATACTGGACCAGATTTAGGAGACTGGTCCCTCCCCAAGCAGCTGTTGCCCAGACTGGCTCTATATTAGTAAGAAAATGCATGGTGTCTAGTTGTTGGCCTCGGTTAACCGTCCTCAAAGCAGTGTGCTGCGCTGTTTTGGTTGGATTATATTGGAGTTGTTTGGCAATTTTTCACGCCCTATTAAGAAGTTTGGTCGAAGTAATGCTGACTCTGCCTTTACGGTGTGAAACACGTCAGCTATGCTATAAAATGGCTCACTTATGTCTTCACCCCATGGAGAGAGACTTGTTGTGCTGCATGAAGCCCTCCATTTGCTCTCTCAAATTGGGAAAGGACGGAGCGAACTGAGCCCACATCAGCCATTGCGTGGCTTAGTCAGATTGGTCACCAGTAGCAATGTAGTTAAGGTATACATTTGCCTCCTTTACCTCTGGTACTTCTAGTACCACCTTTCTACTAAGCTCAGGGAAGGCTACTGAAATGACCTGAGGGTGTTCGTCCCCCCTGAAGTCTACCTGTCCTTCAGTAAGACGGCCTTACCCCTACCTTCTCCTGATGACACTGATGACAGGACTAATTCACCAAGTCACTTTGGGTGAAGGTGTCTCCTAAATGACTAGACCTAAATAGTAGTACTAAATACAGTTGTTTTGTGATGACAAAGGGGTGTAACGGTACACTGAAGTCACGGTTCGGTTCATACCTCGGTTCAGACATCATGGTTCGGTACGAGTTCGGTACAATGAAGGGAAAAGAAAAAACAAAAATTCAGAGGGCAATTCTTTTTTATTGTCTAAGATTGTACCACCTAATGTCATACAGTCTCCCCTGAGCTAGCTGCAACAGACTGAACAGTCTCATCTAAAATGTAAACGGTAAACAATAAGTACCCCACATCACCTCCAGACTCCATCCGTAACTTGTAAACAAAATAAGACTATCAGTTATAAAACTGAAAATTCAGCATGTCTTATTTATGAAAGTGCAAAGTACACAGAATTTGCGCATTTCCACCGGAGGGTGTGGTCGGTTCGGGGCGTCTTGGTGGAGTAGTGAAGGTGCAGTGCAGCGCAGCTCAGTTATGGCTCGCGTCTCCACCTCCGACAGAACCCTTATGGCGCATTTCCACTTGAGGGTGCGGGTCGGTTCGGCGCGGCTTGGCTCCCACGCTGGATATAGACCTCGGATGCTGGGTTCACTTTAGGAAAGGTTTCTTTTTTTTTTTCATCTTATGGGAACGTCAGGTCACCTTGATTTCAAATGGGTGAGGTCAACTGACTTTTGATTAATGAATCTGGGAATACGGAAGTGATTTGATAAAGTATGAAAGAATGTTCTTAATACAAGTCAAGCCTGTAATCTTGTTTGTACAGTCCTTCATCACAGTCACAGTCTCAAAGGGCTTCACAGGCCAAATAACAAGACATCGTCTCACCCTCAAGTCCGGAAAAGGGCCTGGACACACTTATTTTAAAGCTTATTCATTTAACTTTCTTAACGGCATAAAGCACACATGTTGAGATAACTTTAAGTTGTACGAGCCGGTGGGCTTCACCTTTCAAACATTCATATAAAAACTGTTTTCCCTCCACCTCAAAGGCCTGTATAAAACCCTAAAGGGTCAAAACTGATTCTCCCCACGTTTTGTCCCATGCTGTACACTTGAATTACCTGTGTGTTTTCACGGTTTGTTTGCCTCCAGAACAGAAGTCTGCACAACCTCTGCACAATGCTTCCTATGTACCAGCTTTCATTGCCTGTCAATGCTAAGCTGGATTTTAATCAATGTGTTTTTCTTTTCATTCCCAGGGCAGAGAAAACAGAAGTTCTCAGCGATGACCTCCTACAGGTAAATCATTAAAGCTTGTATGCCGGATTCGAACACAGCAGCTCACTGAAGCGCCATGTTTCAGGCTTCCAGGGATGAAGAAACACCTTGTTGGTTAGGGGTGTTGAACTCACAGCCCAAAGGTTCTCGGGTCCATCCTCCATAGCAGCAGTCTACCTGTAGACATGCTTACATATTAGCTCCATTAATGGAGAAATCATTTTGAGGGCTATCTTTTTGTTGGTTGTCACATTTGGGATCTCAGTTTGAATAATATATTCGTGATGGAAAACACTGAAGAAAATAAGTAATGCCAATGGTCTTAACTTGGGTTGTGCACTTGTGTTTCTCATGATGATGTCTTAATGCTGCTGCAAATTTGAGATTTTATGGATTATAGAGAAATGATAACGATGGATAGAAAGGAATTGTGAAAATGTATTTGCTAGGTTGAGAGTAGATGTATATCATTGATTGACAGATCTGTGTCTAAACCGTGAACACATGTGTGTCTTTGGATATTATTATGCAAGGCATGCATGCGTATACGGGTAGGGCTTTCCCAGGGAAGCCTCTCCTCTCTGCAACTGTGACAGACAGCAGGTGTGGTCGCTTCACAATGCCGGCTGTCTCTTTTAAAGAGCCAGTGAAGCGTTTCAGCTGGAATTCGAGTTCTAAACGGGGGCCTTACTTCAGTCACAGCGATTTAATGGCATAGATTCGTGCGTTGATGATCATATGAGCCAAATGACCACGTTTTAAAATGGTTTTGGGTTCACTGACTCTTTAAAAGAGATTCCAACCCAGTTCCCTTCCTGTCACTTGGGAATGCGTGTGTGAACCCCAGGCTCTGTGTGTCAACAGCTACGACCTGTGTGCTATGAGCCACTCCTTTGGACACATGCCAGATTGACTTTAGTTATTTGAATCTGTTATTTATTTGTTTTTCAGTTTCACCTTTGTTTAACCAGAGAACAAAAAACATGGAGATTACGTAATCTATTCATGGCCGAGAACGGCAGCAGCAGGCTGCCGTTCTCGAGGCTACGCCACGTGAAACGTTACAGATGGACAATTGTTTTGGGACAATGAAACCACAAACAATATATGTAAAATACAGTAGTAACGTAAAAAGACACTGCACAGGTGGAGAATGGGAGGGAAAAACATTGACAAGTAAAGGAAGGCCTAGAATGACACCTATATGCATTTAAAGTGTTAAGTTAGCGTATTCCAAGTCATTGCAGCAATGTGTAGCGTTTATTCCTCCCTCATCAGTATAGGCAGGATCCTTGAGGAGCCAGTGAAACCACTGTTTCAGCTGGAATTCAAACACTATGAGATAAAATAGTTTTCTTTGGATTGACTGTTTTAGGAAAGATGGGGGTGTGTTATCCCTATGGTTACGACCAGCGCCAACTTTGTGATACTTTTTTAGTACGGTTATGTGTGAGTGTTATAATATGGTTATGAGAATTCTAATGACTACTGTTGGTCGTGACGATTGCTTTAGAAAAGGCATTTAACCCCTTTTCCCTAAACTGGGGACTTATTACATTAACAGGGATAAAATGACATAGTTAATATTTGTGAGGATCAAATCAGACAATTTCACACATTTGAAACTACAGATGTGTACAGGTAATTTCAGATTTCCCCTAATCAGTGTGTGAGCCTTCTGGACATAGGCAGTACTAATAATCATGTTGGGGTATCTGTTAGACAAGCTGATGTGGCCATTCTTAGTTCCTCAGACTAAGCTAAATGGGATAATAGAGTAATGTGATTACTTGATTGCAGTGCAGTCTTTAAGACCAGAAAAATAGAAAAGAGCATGCAATATGCAAGTCATGGCACAATATTTCTTTGGATAACCATTTATCGTGGATATATTCACAGTGTTCAATTGTATTAAGAAGTTATATCAAACAATATTAATGAAGTCCCAACTCTATTTTGTGGAATAAAGATAACCTAACCGTAGGAACCACCTACAGAACTTTGTTGTTACAACATTAAAAGTCCCCTCCCCCACTATCCCAGAGTTAATAATTAGCCATTTATCCAAGCTAGAGGGCCCACTGTTGTGGTGAGGGAGTGGTGTCCACCTGCTCACGGCCTGGGTAGCCTAACAGAATGCTGGCCTGAATCATCTGTCTGCTCGGGACAGACAGATGGACAGGAGGGCCGACTAACAGACAGACAGACAAAGGGGGTCGGCAAGAGGAAGGAACAGAAGTCCTCTTGGGAGGAAAGCAAAAGAAAACAACATGTTATTCTGCAGAGGTCATTTATTCTAGTGGTTGAGAAGTTTTGTTTTCACTGAAGTGAAACAGAAATCCAAACCTCAGTGGAATCACTCATTTACAGTTAAGACTTTAAGGAACTCGGCTCATTTTTATTTTATGCAAACCACACATGACATGACATGTTTCCCCCCCCCCACACACACACACCAGCCACCCCGCCCCATGACAATCTGTGGGTGAACAAGGCCTCCCTGCCACCTGATCCACGATCACCGTCGCCGTCCTCCACCTTACTCATGCTTTACCTTCACCACCTATGTCATCTGACCCTCCCCGTATCGAGGCGTGGACCCTCAGTCTCTCTTCATTTAACCTGACCCCCCCCACCCCCCAAACACACCTCTCACTCTCGGTCAAAGGTCAAACCGGTCACTGTAACCCTCACCCTTCTTTACCTTATGAATGTAAAATCCCATTCTAAAGGGTCCAACGGAGACTGTACGTCCCTTTAAAGATGTAAAAAAAAAAGCTTCACTCATCTTTTACTTCTTAATCATTTGATGGGCATATCTTGATTTCGTTATTCATTCCTAATATAAAAACAATGGTCTCTCTCTCTCTCTCTCTCTCTCTCTCTCTCTCTCTCTCTCTCTCTCTCTCTCTCTCTCTCTCTCTCTCACAGCATTTTACGATGCATGAAGTTTATAATGATTAATTAGGCCAGCCCTACACAGCAATGCATGAGTCTATATAACATTTCTGACCCATTATCACCATCTCTTGTTAACACAGCTAGGACCCACAACCAACCATGTTCACATACAAGCTCCTTGCTTATGCAAATGATTCAGCTGGTTTTTCTGGATGGCATGTTTTGCAGAGGTCAGTTTCCCCACATACTCCAGATGCATCAAAGACATTACCAAAAGAACAAGCAGTCTGTGCTTTGTTAATTGCAGTGTGTGTCAGTGTGTGCTGCTGTCAAATTGCTATCACATGATTAAAAAAGGCTTTGTTATTTTGACACTTCACCTGCCTGGGTTGGTCCGAAGCGGGAAGTCAAGAAGATAGATTACAGAATCATCCTTCAACTGAGAAATTAAACCTCACATCCTACTTCCTATCAATTGCAGCATGTGTGTTCTCTCTCTCTCTCTCTCTCTCTCTCTCTCTCTCTCTCTCTCTCTCTCTCTCTCTCTCTCTCTCTCTCTCTCTCTCTCTCTCTCTCTCTCTCTCTCTCTCTCTCTCTCTCTCTCTCTCTCTCTCTCTCTCTCTCTCTCTCTCTCTCTCTCTCTCTCTCTCTCTCTCTCTCTCTCTCTCTCTCTCTCTCTCCTCTCTCTTATTTATATATATATATTTATATATATATATATATTTATATATGATTGAATAATGCTATTTGGATAACAGATGATGACACGGAACAAATTATTATAATGTATTTTAGAGGATGCCGAGTTGGCCTGGTAACAGGCCTCACAACAGTTCTTTGTCACTCTCCAGTTAGGGAGAGGCAGAGGCTCATATCTTATTCATTCATCCGTCAGCCGACTCCAAACCAGTTAGTGTTTTGCAACTAACTACTTTACCATTCTTGAATGTCGAGCCGATCTAACCCTTTCTACATCTCTGCCTCTCGCTCTCTCTCACTGTCCTAATTTGTCTCTCCCTCTCCCTCTCACTCCCCCTGGCTGCCTCCGTGTTTGGGATTCCCTTGTCCATCATGGTCTGGGCTCCTCTGCTTATGCATTGCTAGTGTGCGTGCATGTTTTCTTTGTGCGCAAGTGACTAACGCTTTATTTGTGTCTGATTGTGTTATTATGACGGAAACAGGAGACAAAACAGAACACGCACATAAACACAGGCACACCCACCATCCTTTCCACTGGTCAAATGGAGACTTATAAGTGAGGGAATCCCCTGTATGTGTGCGCATGTGTGTGTGGGGGAGAGGTGGTGTGTGTGTGTGTGTGTGTGTGTGTGTGTGTGTGTGTATTGCGTCTATCTGCAGTGTTTCGCCTGAAAACCTCCAGCAGTGGAACAGCTAGGTTCCAAAGGTGCTGGATTTCTAGCGCCACTGCATCTGCCATGCGAAAAAAAAAATGATGCCTTGTAAAGACGGTTGTAAGAAGTTGGAATTATGTTGGCTACCCTAAATGCTATTTTGTTTTATTTGAAAATGCAAGAATCATAGGTTCCACCTACTGCACCCCCCTCAATTGTAACATAGTATCATTGTCATTATTGTCATTAGAGAAATGTTGAGGATAAGTACCACAGCAAAATAGTATTATAAGCTATGAGCTTGTGACCGAACCACAGTGGATTGGACCAATCAGCGTCCTCTGATGGACTACGCGATCCATGTGATGGACGGTGATAGACAGATGGTTCATCGAATCCCTTGCCCAGTATGTTTTGAAAGTGCCTGCCCTCTTCCAGACAGTTTCGCTAGACGACCTACCAGATGGCTTTTTTTTTCTTTTTTTTAAGATAGACAGGAAAGGTATAGGAGAGAGAGGGAAGACATGCAGCAAAGGACCACGGTCAGGATTCGAACCCGTTCGCTGCGGTAAGGACTGAGCCTTCAATGGTACGCGCTCTACCCGCTGAGCCAATGGGGCGCCCCCTTACCAGATGGTTCTGTGAAACCATCTGGCAGGTCAGGATAACTAGATTTAGACAAATGTAGCATAAAAAGAGGAAGTGAGATAATATTAGAAAGTAGATGTATTTGATTGTTGAGAACAGAAGTCCCAGTATTATGAAACCCAGAAGATGGGATGGATACAAATTTGAAGTGAAAAACATATTTGTTTGTGTTGGAATGCACCCAAGGCCCATTGGACTCAGTGATCACACTCAAACTTCCCTGAGCAAAAACCCAACACCGCTGCTGGAAGCAATCGGAGGGGAAGCACTGATGGGCCATATTTAACCCAGCTGTTTTGAAAATGCAGGGGGCACCATGAGTTGGGAGTGACGTACGTACGTGTGTGTGTGCGCGTGTTTGTGTGTGTGTGTGTGTGTGTTTCGGAGGCGGATATGTATTCCGGAGCCTGTGGAATGCATGTGTTCTGTTTTCGGAGCGTGGTGGTGGTCCGCGGTTCCTCCCCTGTTGCTCTCCCTGCCCTCTGACCCTCGCATTGTCTCTCCCTTCACCCAGTCCTCCTCATGAATCAACGTGTCTTTCCTCTCGCTTACCTTTCATCAAACGTACATCAGTGTGTGTGTGTGCGCGCATGTATATGCGTCTTTTTGTTCCCATGACTTGTTGTTTCCCCTCCGGTCTTGCCATTTTGGGAAGGGCAGCCACACCCCTCCTGTTCTGTTCTGTATGGCAGAGCGAGTCGTAAACAACTGGGGACTTGCCCTGCGCGCCATCTCTCACGGGAGCTGCCAAGTCTCAAAGCCACCGCTCTCGCAGCGTCACCGACCGTGGCTTCTGTCTGCGGGGCAGGGGTTGGGCCGGGGCCAGCCCGCGGCTGAGGTCTATTCGAGGGCATCGGGAGGGCTTAAACACGCTCCACCGAGACCTAGCCTAATGCTAATGTCTTGTCTTGTGCGTGTGTGTGTGTGTCTCTTGGATAAGCACCTGGCAGTAGCAGTACCGCCAGGCCGCAGAGCTTTCAATTGGCCTCTGTGCTCCCGGGCAGGCTAGCTGTGAGCCTTATCATTGAGCCGCTCATCAAAGATAGCATTATTGTAGGTTGTGCTGAAGAGCACAGAGTGGATCTGTGTAGTCCGTGGTCGGCTCACAGGGGCAGGCCTGTTGCGGTCCAAAATAAAGAAGTGTTTTTTCCTTCTTTATTTTTCTCCCCCTGAAATCCACACAACCTTTTCTTCTTTCTTTTTTTTTACAGTCTGTCACAGCCCGCTGGCCGTTGCCATGGCCACGCTTTGGATGAGTCATCGTTTTGTTTTTTCGGGGAACATTCCAGCAATGGCCCGATCGGACAAGCCGTATCAATCTTGTTCTTGTTTTACCTTTGACCCCTCTGAGAAGAGGGGCGGGGGGGGAATACAAACAAAATAAAAGTTATGACGCAGAGATTCTCACAGGCTGCCAGCAGATCAAATCAGGCCTGGTAGTAATTGCAGTTTGGGAACGTGAAACATCAGAGAGCCACCCATGGAATCAACAAGATCCACAATGGGTCTTTATACGACGCCTGAACGTCAGTGCGTGCATGAGTCTGTTTGCATTGCTGACGTTGTCCTGTTTCGCCTCAATCATGAAAAGAAAAAGTAGGGAGGTTTGAAAGGGATTTGGGACAGCGCCTGAGTGCTGATAAGACTTATCTCACCCGAGTTAATCACGCGCTTACCGCACTCAGTGGAGCGATGACGCGGCGAGGAGGGCCGTCACGCTGTCTCTGAGCGTTGAGTCAGCTGTTGACCCGGGCCTTTATCCCTCCTAAAGGTCACTCAGACACTCTGGGGCGCGGAGATTGGCCTCTGTCTGGCCCTGTTGTTTGGGGTTCAATGTTTGGATCGATTTCTCCCAAGTAACGTGTGTGTGTGTGTGTGTGTGTGTGTGTGTGTGTGTGTCGCTGCTACATATACCCTTGAGTATTGATGCCCGTATCATGAGGACCCATGCAATTTAAACATGATTCGGTCAATGTACTATAATGCACTTTAACTGTTTTTGTCCCTGTACTAATTGTCTTTGATGTGGACTTTAATGAATCGTTTAAATGTGTGTGTGTGTGTTCTCCAGATCGAGCGGCGGATGGAGGTGGTGCGGGTGGTGTCCCACAACACACACAAGCGGATGGTCACCTGCCTGCAGGGCCACGTCGGTGCGGACGCCGAGAAGAGACACGTACGTTTCATCGGGTTGGACTGGACACACGCCCCCATTTTGCGTTTACTCATCATTCGCTAATCGCTATGTTATCATGATATGATTTTC
This sequence comes from Gadus chalcogrammus, assembly GCF_026213295.1. Taxonomy (NCBI): domain Eukaryota; kingdom Metazoa; phylum Chordata; class Actinopteri; order Gadiformes; family Gadidae; genus Gadus; species Gadus chalcogrammus. The sequence continues at coordinate 11,721,766 of NC_079429.1, forward strand.
TAATTCTATTATGTACATTTCATTTTTTTAAAGGTGACCTATTATACCTCCAGGTGTGAGTGTGATTAGCCATTACAAGCTGTTTTGAAATTCGGCCCTCTTCTGACATCCCGAGTGGGCGTGGCCAACTAGATGTGTGCTGGATAGATCAGTCTACCAGCCTACACTGGAGCAAACTGCAGCTGGTGGTGTAATATGTCACCTTTAAACACTCCCAAAATGAATGGATTTATCTCCAAAGTTGTCAATAACCAATCCCCTCTTTCCCAGGGAAGTGTTTAACTCTGTTTTATTCAGCAGTCCATGTCGCCCAGGCCTCTGTGATTACATGCGTAGGAAACCCTGTTTGACTTTTCTTTTGCATTTTGTTTCCTTTGTGTTTCCTACCCAACATGCACCTCAGTCTGTACCGCGCCTCTATACAGGAAATGGTCAGGTAAACCAACAAAAACAAAACCAAACAACTCCTACGCCACCGAAACGCTTCACCTTAACCACTCTTCTTCCATTTCCTCCTGGCTCCCGCCCGCCCTTCCGCTTCACTGGTCCCTGCTCCAGTGCGTCTCGGCTGGGTTTCCATGGCTGGTTGTTTTCCTCTGGTTCTTAAATCATGCTGACTCATTCAGGGGTGTGACTGGGGACCCGTTCAATAGCGGATCCTGTTCCAGAAGGTCACCTTCTACTTTTTTTCCTCCTTCTTCTGAGGTCTTTTGTAGGGCAGTTCATTCCATTCCTTGCGCTGCCATCTTGTGAGCCATGAAGCCATCTGCGCAAATCTGTTCCCTTCGCTGTGAATGCGCACTTCCTGTCCTCCTCTTTAAATTCTTTAATGTTTTATTATTGAGGGGGAAACATTTTTCTTCTGCTGCTGCGCCTGGCCTCGAGAGAATGTGAAACGGATGTCTTTAGACTTAATCTTTTTAACTTTTGGACAAAACTATGTGGCTCGTTCCAAATCTAATCAGCTTCTACATTTCTCTTCCCCCTCTCTCCTTCTCTCCCTCTCTTCATACCACACCAAACATGAACTCCAGAAAAAGCTTCCCCTGACGGCTCTATCCCAGGCCATGGTGGACGGCGGGGGCCAGCTCGGAGAGGACTCGCTGATTGGGTGAGTGGGAGAGCAGCTCCGGTGATTGACAGGCCAGGCAGCCACCTAGGCTCGACCGTTGCTATGTGGGGCAGATGCACCCCAGAGGTTTGAGAAATTGGACGCCACCAGTTTTGAGGGGGGGGTGGGGGGGGGGTAAAGAAAAGAGCGGCCCTGCTTTCTGCTTTCCTGTTGACGGGCCGCTCAACAGTTTCTGAGCAGGGAAACTGTCAGTTCAAAATAATGAGGTAATAAGTTGTTTCTATATATAGAGGACATGTATTCAAATTCCCAGTAGATATTAAAAAAAGAATGAGAGCGTGTAGGTCACGAGGCCGCTGGCTTCATTGTCCCTCTGTGTGACTTGTGGTGCAATAAGAGACGGAAATGTCAACTAGTATTAACTATTAAGTAAACCAAACTTTTCTGTACGATTTCACCTTTGCGTCGTTAATGGCCTTATCGACCCTCAGCCGAGGACGGGGAAACGGGAAGTAGGATTGGAAGCATTCCACTTCCTTATACGTGGTTAAAGAGGGTAGATAAAGATTTAAAACATACCACAGCTCCTTGCTTCAAAAAGTACCAACAACCCATTTCTCTATTTCTTTTTTCCGTGTGTGTTGCAAACACCTGGGTATTTCCAGTGGAATGGAGATGTAGATAGTGCCTTGTGTTGTACCATCCACCCAGCCCACAGAAGTGACTCCTCACGCCTCATTCTGTTGTCTAGACATGAGGGGGAAGAGAAAGTACGACAGTCAGCCTGAAGACAAGCACTATTCCAGCGCACAGCATGAGCCAAGAGGGCAGCGCTGAGGACTGGAATAGGGAGCCTTGCATGATAGTTGTTATAAAATGGTGATATATTTGCTCTGCATTGATTGGCTGAGAGGGAGAGCGCTGTTGGTCTCCCTACCTTGTGTGTGTGTCTGTGTGTGATTGATTCCCATCCAGAGGGATAATCAGTGGCCCTTGATGTGATAATTAGGGAGAAATGTGCCTTGCTGTTCTTAAACCCTTTCTTTCTCCCTTGGTTGCTGTGTGTGTGTGTGTGTGTGTGTGTGTGTGTGTGTGTGTGTGTGTGTGTGTGTGTGTGTGTGTGTGTGTGTGTGTGTGTGTGTGTGTGTGTGTGTGTGTGTGTGTGTGTGTGTGTGTGTGTGTGTGTGAGACGACGCAGGAAGATGATGGAGGTGTGCGGGGAAGCAGAGAATCGGCTGGCGTCCGAGCTGATGCACCACGAGCTGCAGGTGGAGAAGGATTGTCTGGACCCTCTCAACCAGCTGGCGGAGGTAACGTCCTCCGCCCGTCCATCCACCCCTCCATCCACCCCCATCGACTTATAGAGTTTTTACACTTGATATTTGTTTCGAACAATGATTTTTGTGGAGGCGGGGATCTGTAAGTGCCTATTTGACTATTGCAGTGTAAACAAACTCAGCCAGCACTAGACAATTACAAAAAAAATGTCTGTAGTGGTCTCAAGTCAACACTGTGGAGACTGGCCACTTTACAAATGAACAAGTTAACTTCCCTTTTGAAAGATACTTCCACTCCCACAAACTTTTCCCTTCGATCGTGTAAATGTTTCCCTTTGATGGATTATCTCCGTAAGGGAACAAGGCCTAACTACGCCCCTTGTAACTAAACGGGGGCGTAGTTACAAGGCGTTACTACGCCCCCGCTGTTGGTTTCTGGCCAAGGCTCTGCCGTCTCCCCCAACAAGTCCTGCTCTAACACAGTAGGACTGCTGTGTCTGAGATGACTGTAGCAATGAACCGTACCATCAGGTCTGCCCCCTAGTCCAATCCACTCACCTGTGGTTGCATAGTTTGAAATCGGAAATGTGGCAAAGATCGTGTAGTGGACCAAGGACCTCAATGGTCCAACTTTTAAAAAACACGCATCCTAGGCCCTCTCGGGCTCCTCCAGTGTCTATGAAGCGGGAGCTTTTGACTGGTTTCATGGGTCTGTGTGCTGGTTGGACTGGGTCCATGGGTCTGTGTGCTGGTCTGACTGGGGTCATGGGTCTCCGTGCTGGTCTTCCTCAGGTGGACATCCCCAACATCCTGAAGCAGAGGAAGCAGCTGGCCAAGCTGGTCCTGGACTACGATTCTGCCCGAGCGAGGTGGGTCTTCTGACTGCTTCTGGTGGACCAGTCCAAAGGGTTGACTCTCTCAGTTCATTCGTCAGGAACAGTTTTGTTATGGTGTCATTCTGTGGCGCTCCAGAGTACTGCTATATACTTGCAGCACATGCTATGGTGTGTATACATGCAGCACATGCTATGGTGTGTATACATAAAGCACATGCTCTGATGCATTTACATAAAGCACATACTATGATGCATATACATGCAGCACATACTGTTTGCATGTTTTACCTCTGATCAAACGAGCAGTGCATGAAACACACGCCGTAAACAAAGGCAATCCTTCGGACCCACATTCGGTTCCGTCTTGTTTGGGTTTATGTGCACACTGCTCAGCGCTCTCATCCTGTCCTGTGTGGGTGCATGCACAACCCCCCTCCCCCCCCTCCCCTCCTCCCAGATGGTTGCAGGCAACCAAGTCGATAATCTCCGGAACAAACACGCAAGCACTGACGGTCAAGGCAGACCTGCTTAAAGAAGAGATGGATGAGTCCATGAACAAAGTGGAGATGTGCAAGGTAACCTTGACGATCGTTATACATTATACAGTTCATTATACAGTGTAATTCGATTGTGTGCGCGTGTGTGTGTGTGTCTCTGTGTCTCTGTGTCTCTGTGTCTGTGTGTGTGTGTGTGTGTGTGTGTGTTAACCCAATACACATGCAACTGGTTAGATTATGAAACTCAAACAAATAGTTTACACAGGTCGGCTCTCTTTTCATTCCATTGTCATCATGCACAAACCAAAGACCGGATCGCTGTTTGTGTGATGTGCTCAGAAGGTTCTATTGGTTTCTGTTCGGTTGATGGAAGGATCAGACAGGGAAGGGTGAGAAAGGAAGGGGGGGGGGGGGGGGGGGGGGGTAAAATAACAATAAGCACAGCACAGGGGGGAGGGGGAGGGGGGACGACGACGACGACAGGACATTTCCAGCTAGGCCCCTGGGCGTGCTGATGTAGTTCAGTTTGTTCGACGCGTTCAAATGACACACAATACCTCATCAGCTGTTTGGGAGTTGGACGTTCTGGTGGGTCTGCTTGTGTCAGTGTGTGGGAGTGTCTGCGGGATTGTGTGTGCTTGCATCTGTCAGTCTGCGGGACCTTTCACCCCAGTGAGTTGCTATGCCGGGGCTTTCTTTGGCGTGCGTGCATCTGTTCAGCTGAGTCATCTGTGTGTGTGTGTGTGTGTGTGTGTGTGTGTGTGTGTGTGTGTGTGTGTGTGTGTGTGTGTGTGTGTGTGTGTGTGTGTGTGTGTGTGTGTGTGTGTGTGTGTGTGTGTGTGTGTGTGTGTGTGTGTGTGTGTGTGTTAGTCTGGCTGACATCTGCGTGGTCAGCCAGGTGCAATGTTTTTACTTGGTGTTGTTTTGTCTCAATTTGGTTTGTGTGTGTGTGTCATGTTTTTTGTGTTGTGTCTCGCAGTGCTGCGTGTTTGTGTGCGTGTGTGGACCTGACTTGTTGCCTCCTAATTTCTCTTACAGGCTGCTAGCCTGAAGTGATTGGCTGCCTGTCGGTTACCCCAGTACCCACACATACCCTGACATCCTATCAGGCCCTGTTAAACCAGGACATTGCCCCCCTTTCTAGCTATTGCCACCAGCCCCCACTGAAAAGAACCAATAACGATTGTGCTTCTGTTGTGTTTCCATCCAGGACCAGCTGGCTGCAGACATGTACAACTTCTACTCCAAAGAGGGGGACTACGCCTGCTACTATGTCATGGTGTGTGTGTGTGTGTGTGTGTGTGTGTCTTGCTCTCCACGCTCGTGGCCTCCACGTGAACAGTACACGTTGTAATGTCCATGTCCGTGGGAACGGGCCCAGCTGTGGAGGTGGGGGGGGGGGGGGGGGCGGCGGGGTTGGGGCCCAGAGGACAGGCATGTGGTCTGTTGGTCTGTTTCGTACTCTTTCATGCTAACTTTACGTCTCTCTCTCTCTCTCTCTCTCTCTCTCTCTGTCTCTGTCTCTTGCTCTTTCTCTCTCCTTTTCTCTTTTACTCTCACTCTGTCTCTCTATCGGCTGTCTGTCTCTCTTTCTCTCTTGCGCTGTCTTTATTGTTGTCTCCCTCCCTCTTTGTCCGTCTGTATTGTAGCTCTTGGAGGCCCAGGCAGACTACCACAGGAAATCTCTCACTGTTCTGGAGAATGTCTTACCCACCATACAAGCCCAGCAAGGTACAGTGTGCACAAATGCACGCACACACGTACATGCAAATGCACACACACAAACACAAACATACGTATTTACACGTTCACACACACCTCTATATGTAACCACAACGGCAATGGTCCCCTTCTTGGGAAACAGTTCAACAACACTCTTCCACTTTTCCACCCGGTCCCTTGCTGTGCAGTAAACCAGTGGGCCAGTACGTCCAGGGCCTCTACCAGTTAGCCTGTAAATCCCCAGTGTCCCACATATGCACGCACATTCAAACTCACACATACACACACACACTCACCCTCGCACACACAAATGCATGCACACAGAGGGGCCGTAAAGGTTTTAACGGAGTGGCTATGATTGCTGGCCGAATAATATGTTGGTGCGTGTCTGTGTGTGTGTGTGTGTGTGTGTGTGCTGGGGGTGTGGGGGTTGTTACATTTGGGTGTATCAGTGGTGTGGTTGGGTCGCTGACTGTAGAATCATGATGATGTCCGACAGTCAATCTGGCTTTGTCGTCATGACAGCCAGATGCCCCAGATTGTTCCATGAACAGTTGTTTTGGTCGGAACTTGGCCGCGAGACAGTTTTGTATTTCGCTCCTTGTTTAATCCTGATCACCGTGATTGGTTTTCTGTCTGTCTCGCTCTCTCTCTGAGGTGGTAAAGCTAGAGGCTCTTGTTGTTGTGCAGCAGGAACACATGTGTTCTTTCTAACCCACCAGCCAGCCTGTTCTCCCAGCATGAGATCATGACTCATGTACTCCACATACACTGCTTAACCACACTCACATTGAACCCACGTGGACCCTTCCCTGGTCTCTCTGTTTCTCTACCTGTGTGTGTGTGTGTGTGTGTCTCGCTCTCTCTGTCTCTGTCTCTCTCCCATACCCTCGGCTGATCACTGAAATGTAAACACTGGGGTATTGGGCTTCCTGAAAAAAGAAGAAAAGCCATACGAGAAACCCCAACACGTGACAGGTTATCTGATCACGTGCGCTAGCCGAGAAGCGTGTGGTGGGCAGCGTGCCCTGGGGCCCTGGCTGCAGACAGCACCCCGCTACAGAAAGCCTGACTCACTGCACATTATGCACACAGCTCTTACTTGGAGCTCTGGCAGCAGCTCTGCTGAAATCTAAGACCGGGTCGATTTCCTAACGTTTATGGAACTATTTGAGAGAGAGAGAGAGAGAGAGAGGGAGAGAGGGAGGGGGAGGGTGTGTGGGGGAGGGTGAGTGGAAGTGGAGAGGACAGCTGAGACTTCAGGCAGTGAGTAAGCCCTTTTGTCGGAGTACCAGCCTGTTTGGCCACTATTATTGCTGATCTGCAATAATGACATTTCCATAGTTTGGACCTCCTTCAAGTTCAATTGGACTTGTACTCGGGTAGACTAAAGTCGATCTCATTGGCTTTGGCGTGGCTGGATACAATGGTCATGTTTGTCCTTATTGGTTTGAGGTGTTCGGTGCTGTGCCGCCTGGCAATGTGCCTCTCCGAGCACTTCCCAGTCTAAGGTGTGGAATATCACCTGACGGCTGGATATTTACCGAGAGCTGCTTTGTTCGTTCCTAAGCACCGGGACTCAGCAGGCGGCCGGCCCGTATCACCCGATCAGCACCGCTCCCTCGCTGAGCATCACATGCACTGCGTCATCAACCGCGTGGAAACAGCCGTTTGATGCCAGGGTCGCTAAAATGTACGAGTCTCAACGGAAAAGCAATGCAAACCAGACTTGGTAGTCCCTTTAGGGGCAGGATAGGCTCGTGGGTGGGGTGTTTGCAGACAAAAGGTTTTGGGTTTGCGTCCCGGAGGAAAACGCCTCTGAAATCCAACCTGCGCCTTAAAGGGATGCATCTAAAATGGTGGCTCACTGTGTATTAAAGCGTCTGCTGAATGATAGATATAGTGGTTAATAGTCAAATGGAATGAACGGCGTCACTTTGAGAATGTAAATAAATGACGGTAACACTAGTGGGTCCTGATGTGTGCGTCTGGGCTTCAAGCGGTGTCCCCTTCCCCCTGCAGACTCGTGGACGGAGAAGCCAGCGTTTGGCACGGGGCTGGACGAGCACCTGAAGAGGAGCAGCAGGGAGATCGCTCTGCCCATGGAAGCCTGCGTCATGATGCTGCTGGAGACGGGCATGAAGGAGGAGGTACGCACAGCACTGGGAGGGCTCACCCATTGGTCAGGAGTTAATTGATTAATTGATTCGCACTTTGGATTACGGTTTCCCAATTTTCAATTAAGTGTGTGTGTCTGTGTGTGTGTGTGTGTGTGTTCTCGTAGTATGTGATGGGTCATCTTTGTATGACATCTCAAATAAAAGGTAATTTGAAATTAGATAAAGGCCCAACCCAGGAGCTCGCTGTTTTAGCATGCTAAGCTACCCCAGCGAGGCCAGTGCTTCGGGTCCGTAGAATAGCCTAGACGAGAAGGACTTGGAAGACGTTATTTCTCCGGCCAGGGGAGCCGCGTCCACAGATAGGCTGTAAACAGAGGAAACGCCTCCTTTGGATTCTCTCTGCGCGCCAAACATCATACAGAGAGCCTGTCGGACGCTGCAGCAATTTATGAAGCCCCCCCCCCCCCCCCTTCGTTCTCCCCCCATGCCAGAGACGATTTTAGCACACAATGGAATCCATGTGTCTCCTGTCTCTAAATCAGAAGTGTGTGCAACTGTGTGTGCGACTGTGTTTGCATGCGTGTGTGTATGCACCACATTGATTGTCATGCCATTGAGTCCCCGGTGAGACCTGTATGTGTGTGCGTTTGTGTGTGAGGACTCCTTTTGTTTTGCTGTGACACTGACGTTGGTGTGTGCAGGGCTGGGTGTGTTTGTTTGCCAGCCTGTGTGTGCCTTAAGGGTTTCATTCTGTGCGGAGTGAGAGAAGGAGAGTGTACACTGTGTTTTCCAGTTTTAAAGCGTTTAACTGGGCTGAAAAGTGTTTGTTTGGGGAAGTGTGTGTGACCATATGGGTAAACCAAATGTTGGTTTCCCCGAGAGAAGGTCCTTGTGTGTATAATGAATGTGTTTTTGTCGCTTTTATTGTACACTTTATTTACGACTGTGTGTGTGTACAGGGTTTGTTCAGAATAGCAGCCGGGGCTTCCAAACTGAAGAAGCTCAAAGCCGCCCTGGACTGTTCCACCTCACAGCTGCAGGAGTTCTACTGTGACCCCCACGCCGTAGCTGGTACGTCCCAAATCCCTACCGTCCCGACCCCTATTGGGGTCAGGACACGGAAGGCCTTCTTATGGTGGCGGGGTGGAAGATTGAGTTGGTGGTGGGAGGCTCTCAGAATCATAAACTCAATGTTCTGTCCACTCTGACAACTGTGGGACGATCTATGGTAGCTCGGCTGGCTGGGTGGTGTGAGTGGGAGGGGCTTTGGGAGTGCCGATGGTCAGATTCTTGTAAACAAAGACAGAGGTATGTGCTGGCCAGAATATATCAGTCATAGGATGTGATTTATTAAAGTTATTGGAATCACTTTCGATCAGCCTTGACTATAGTCTGATATGTCCTGGTGCTTTTAAGCTGAGAGCTAGTTGAAATGTAACACATGCCGACTTTAAATGAAAGCAATTGAACACACAAACACCAATGACCTGAAAGCAACCCTCTTTCAAGAGAGAACAATCCCTTTGAGCTACGCGGTCAGTCTGAAGAACAGCTTGATTTCTTCCACAGAGCAATGAGCAGATCAGAGAAAGTGCATTGTTTCCCCTTGGTTTAAACTCTGTGTTTGTATTCATAGGAGCCCTGAAGTCATACCTGAGGGAACTTCCAGACCCTTTGATGACTTTCCAGCTCTACGATGATTGGATACAGGCCTCCAGGTAACGTTCTGGGCTCAGCCGATTAAAAATTTGGGAATTGCCCACTAAATGTGGTCTAAAGGCCGTAGATGATCTTGTGTCACAGAAAGAGAAAATGTTGGTTTTATAAAACGTCGATAACGACGTTTTAGGGCCACTCTAACAAAGGTCCTTCTCACCAGAAATATGAAATCCGATCATAATGTCTTTCCCCACTGTGCTGACTAACCAGGCGTGTGTCTGGTCATCCTAGTGTTTCAGATCCAGATAAGAGGCTGCAGGCCCTTTGGGTCGTATGTGACCAACTACCAAAGAACAACAAAGCTAACCTGCGGTGAGGCCTCGTTCTACTGCTCACTCTTTAGTGCTTTTAAGTTACAGTGCTTCATGACATTTTCTGTTGGACGCCGCCATGTTGAAGAGTATGTTATACTGAACGTCTGATGATAAAACATTTTGACGACTGTAAATAATCCTTTGAGAAAAACGTGTAGAAAGGTCTCTGGGGGTTCCGGAGCTCATGCGGCCGTCTGCTTCTCGGCTCTGCAGGTATCTGGTCAAGTTCCTGGCCAAGCTGGCCGAGGACAGCGAGCAGAACAAGATGACGCCCAGCAACATCGCCATCGTCCTGGGTCCCAACCTACTCTGGGCCAAGACCGAGGGGTGAGGGGGGGGACAACGCACAAAGTAACTTGATTAATCCCTGAAGGGAAATTCTGTTGTTTCAGCAGCAAAAATAAATGGTTACGTAAAGTACAAATATAATGTATACAGATTTCTGCAATCCGTAGGAGTCATGAATGGAGCAGGGTAGTTCTTGGGTGTCGCTGCTAAGCCGAAAGGTCCTGTGCTCGATCTCTAGTGTCCAAGGCATAACGTGTATGTGTGTGCGTATGTATGTGTGTGTGTGTGTGTGTGTGTCCCCCCTCCCAGGAGCCTGGCGGAGATGGCTGCAGCCACCTCTGTGCACGTGGTCACCATCATAGAACCCATCATCCAGCACGCCCACTGGTTCTTCCCCGAGGGTATGTCCTTTCTGGTTGTACTGGCACCAACCTCTTGGTCCTGTCGAATGCATTCAGAGCAATCGCCACACGCATATACTCAGCTAAAAGTTAATAATCTATAGTTGGTCAGATTGGAAATATATGAACAATATAACTATGCAAAGATTTTTCACTCTGTCTTTCTCCAGTAGATATTGTATTGAAGAATGTCATCATGATAACAGTTAAATTCCAAGTATTGTTCCACCGCTATTCATACCTTTAATCCAAATGAAAAGAAAACACCGACCGATACAGTCCTGATCCAGTTTATGGCCACTAATGTCTAGTTTAGTCATTAATGATTTCATTATTATTGGGTATCGGGTTTTTCGGGTAAAATGTCAGGATTCAAGATTTATTCTGAGAAGGATGTTTGTGACAGAACATAGCTCGCAAAGTCTTATGCTACAAAACAAATTGAAAAACTCCCCATTCACCTCTTTATAATCAGACATGAGGGCATCAGACTGATGGCGGACGCGGGGAGATTGCAACACAATGCGGCCAAGGGCATCACAACCCTCCACTAATACATGACCAAAGCCAGCTGGCGCACGGCCACCTCCCCATCAGCCAGTGACCTTCGTCCCTTCCCTCCTCCCCCCTCTCCCTCCCCAGACGTTGAGTTCAACGTGTCGGGCATGTTCGCCATGCCTGCGCCCGCCTCGGGCTCCAGCAACCACCTGGACTACGACTGCAGCACGGTGGAGCGGAAGAGGCCCGGCAGCATGGTGTGTCCCGAGCCCAGCGACGCCTCGCGCAAGGAGAGGTACGGCCAAGGCCCAGACCGCCAGACCCCCCCACCCCAGACCCGTACCTTGACCCCCATCCCCTCGGTGCTGACGTCTGGTCCTCTTCAGCCCCCAGAGGCTCCTGTACTGCAGCCATGTTCACCAGCCAATGTTTGATTCATTCAGTCACTTCTTCTAAATGTGTGATTTGCTTTGGGGGCTGCCTTGTTGAAGGGTGTCATTCCAAAATAAGATGCTTCTTAGTCAAACAATGATCTGCAAACCTTGTTTTGGGGTATAAAATAATCTGTTTTGAAATATTATTGTCCATTTTAATTACCGGTAACTATCTAACTGATAGACCCCTTGATTTTTTTTTTTACTGCTTTTCTTTTTTGGAGTGATACCTTTTATACATATGTAATAAAACATAATCAAACGTGATCAATCTAATGACTAGTCAGCTTTGGGCATGTGAGGATTCTGGGATTCTCGGTCGATTCTGTTTCTGCTCATTAATTCTAACAGGTTCTTAATTCTTCTGTTCAATTCCGTAACCTCTCCTGTGTGCTTATGGGTGATTCTGTGGTGTCTTTCCTCCACTCGCCTCCCCCCCCCCCCCTCCCCCCCCCCACCCTCCCCTCCCTCCCTCCCTCCCTCCCTCCCGTAGCTCCGCTAACAAGCACTCGGACAACCACACCCTCCGTAGAGGCAGCAACACGTTAGGTAGAAAGCAGCATGCTTCGCCCGCCTTCCAGCCCCCCTTGCCCCCCGTGGAGGCCCCCGGGCTGGGGCTGGGTCAGGGCGGGGGCGGTGGCGGGCAGGTCCCCCACCCCACGCCCGAGCCCCAGCCCCCGGCCCCGGCGGGGGGGCTGGGGGCCGCGGAGCACTGCCTGCCCAGCTTGGCGGCGAGCATGGCGGCTCTGGCGACCGCTCAGCAGATGCTCGCCCAGAGCACAGAGGACATCAGGTAAGGTCGACCTCTGACCCCGGCCTTGCTGGTCAATTGACATCAAGGGCCCTGCATGCAAGGAGAGTAAAGGCCTGATCACGCGTCTGCTTCTGCACGGTGTGCACAGATCCACGTCGCTCCCTTTTTGGTTCTCGCCTCTTTGCTAACTGAGGAGCTAAGCGTGCCCAGAGACGCGCAGACCTCCCGGAGCTGAGCGTCACGTTACAGGTCTTTGATGAGGTTTGCAGCCAAGTCATTGCTGATTGGACTAGTAAGGAACAGTCGTAGTGCTTTGTATCAGTTTCGATAGCCGGGAACAAGATTGAAATTCTTGTGCAAGATGAATCACTTCCTCCTGACCCTTAATGTCCAATATCTGTGTACCTCGTATGTCCCTTTAGATATGCATCTCTTAGATGAATTCGTATTATAGGCAGTTAATCCTAATTGGCTATGTTGTTAATGTCAGCAGACTTCTTTGGTGCCCGATCCACTCAGCCTCCTGACTTTAAGCAACACATTTGCCTATCGTTTTGGTTTGGTTTGGTTCACAAGTCCTGATCCAGCTCTTTGACCCGTCGCGACCCGACCCACTGAAACGCCGCCACACAATGCACGCTGTCATCGGCCTCGCATTCCCCACACACAGGGGCCCGCCCCCCCCCCTCCCAGGGCCCCCGTGCCTCTTCCCTAAAACAGTAACGTCTACAGGGAGCCGCTCACACCAAGCGGGCCCCTTCGGAGACATTGGTGGCCTTCATGCCAGCCCTGAAGGGTGTCTTTGAGTCGGCCGCTGAAAGGACGGCATTCATAACTCCGGACAGATGATTGGATTCAGCATTCTTATTGATCCTACAGAAGTCGTATCAGCGAGAGGAACTGGAGGAGACCGGTCTGACACGTCGACCGGCCCGCTGGGTCACTAGATACGGATCCGTTTCCAAGCGTGCGTGCGCTGGGCTCTCTGCGTTTGACCCCAGTGGCCCTTGCATGCTGAGCCGAGACCTCTATCTGAGTCATCAAGCAGCACCTCAGCTCCCCGCAGATCGAGCTCTAAGTTCTGTCCTTTCTTCCTGTCACCCCAGCAACCCCAAGCCTCGAGAGCCCGCCCTGCACCAGAGGAATGGCTCCTGGGGCGGGGGCCAGCTGGGGACCCCCGGGGCCGGATCTACGGCCCCCGGTAAACATCTGATGCACAGAGGTGAGCCCACGCCGTTTTGGCAGTATAGGAGCATGGCAATGCGGTTGGTAATAATGGTGTTTTGGTGTGTTTTGTATATAATCGTGGAATTGTTATGTTGTCATTGGTTACATTGTGATGGCCACCACGTCTCTCATGTGTACCATGGCAAAACACTGATCAGTGTATATATGCTTCCTAAGGATTTGACAGTGCTACATCTCTGTTGAGTCATCCCTAAGTGGTGGAGTATGACCATGAAAACCCCCATGATGCACTCTGATGTAAGAGCCCTGTATGGTCACGAGTGATTGTTCTTACCATGAGGTTTCACCTCCACTCTTTCAGCCAAGAAGCCGGCCCCGGCCCCGCCCAAGCCCTCAAACCCTCCACCCAGCCACCCTCTGAGCACCTCCACCAACCACCAGTCCTCGGCCTCCTCCTCCTCCTCCACCTCCTCCACCTCCTCCTCCGGCTCCTCCCAGTCCCTGAGCCCCACCACGCGGCCCATCTCCAGCCACTCCCCCACCTCGCCCACCGCCCCCTCCCCGGGGCCGTGCGCCACCCCGCGCCGCCCCTCCAGCAACCAGCCCCCCATCCAGGCGCCCAACCACCCGCCCCCGCAGCCCCCCACCCAGACCAGCCCCTCCAGCCAGCCCCGGTCGCTGGGCCAGCCCCCGGCGAGCGCGGAGCCCCCGGGGGGACGGGGGGACGCCTCCCCCCCAGACACCCCCACCCCGCCGGACACACCCCCTCCTTACTCGCCCGCCGCCCCCGCCCAGGACAGCCCCGGGCCGGTTGCTCCCTCCGCCCCCTCCCCCTTCCAGTCGGGCTCGCTGCCCCGGCCCCGCCCGGTCCCCCGTCCCCGGAACAGACCCAGCATCCCGCCGCCGCCGCAGCCTCCCGTCGCCGCGGGAGACGCCAACGGGATCTGCGCCGCCTCGTACAAGATCTTGGGTGAGCACACGCCGTCTCCTGTCGCCTGTATTGAACCGGTTCCATCGAACATGATGTAGTGGGAAACGTTCCGTGGGGCTGTGGCCCGCTGTAGCAGGACGTGGTTTCAACTGGCCTGTACTGGAGAGCTCTGTGTGACTGCCCTCTCTAACGGTGTCGTATTGCCATCCTCCACCTCCGCAGGTTGAAGAGCGTCTAGGACCAGGTTTGTGGTTAACTGAATTGACATTCACAGCTCCTGCAGTTTATTTTCGTTTGCCTCTTCTCGTTTTGCCTGCTGTCCACTGGGATTTCACCGTCACCGATCATTCGATTTTATCTAACCTTCATTACTCATCGTTATATTTTCAATGGTTTTTTTGGAAGGGTTTGCAACCGACGTTAGAAACAAGTCAAAGGTATTAGACGTAAGCTGCAGGTCTCCATTAAACTGTGATTTGTAATCGACTGAAATTGGATTTACAAGCCGGCCTTGCATTGAGCTCTTGGTGAGCACTTAACCCCAGCGACCCACAGACCACATCCCATTGGTCAACACAGGAGCTGAACTTTCATTCTTAAAGGCTTGTACTTGAAGTTCAGCTAATACCTTAAGGAACAATGTACAGTTTCGTCTGTTTCAAATCCTTCTTATCGATATAAGTTCAATGTTTGATTATCTTGGTTTATTAAGTAATAGGGTTTACTTGTTGTCCATATATGGTTGTACATCATCCGACATATTCTCGCAAGGAACTGGATATTCATGTGTCCGACTCCAGCACTACACATCAGCCCTCCGTGCGCGTCACATGCACGTGCCCTGATGTCCCCTGTCATGGTTGTTTTATTAACACCAGGGTTCACTGAGTTGCATACTGCATGTGTACCCATGGAAACATGCAAAGCATGAAGATGCATGTTTTTGTAAGCTCTTCTGTGCTATTCGTCATGGGAAAGTATTCAAGATTGAACCCTGTGTTTATTTCCCAATTACTAATGAGAGGAATTTGGTGCATTTAGTCAGCTGAATTTGCCCTGGGTCGCAGAATGTTTCATAGTTCATTTACCCCAAGGGAGTTTTGTAAACTGTTGCAACCCAGAGCCATTCTTGAACATTCTACTAAAACATTTTTTCCGAGCCTCTGGCTAGCAGCGAACAGCTGTTACATCACTCATTCTGCCCTCTTCTGCTGTCCTTTACGTGTTGCCCTCAGCTTTAGCTCAACACTGCCACCTGCTGGACATAAAGCGCACAACGCCTAAAACATACTGCAGATAGACCCTATGAAGGCTTTTATAACCGAATGGCAAAACGACATTGCTGCTTAAATGTTTCCAAGCTTCGAAATGGTTTTGTAGTGTCAATGCAAGCATGAACACAAGCATGAGCATGTCCCGTGTGAAACATAAATGCATGTGAAACATACCAGGTAACAACACAACCGCTCGGGAGAGAGCCTTACATCTATTCATGTACATGTGTATGGTGACATGTATCAAATAGAAACCCAGGCACCACATTCAGAATGTCTATCAGTACAATGCCCAATAACTTGTTCATTTAGTCCATGTTTGTGTGCGTGATGTTGTGGTTAGCAGGAGATCAACAAATGTGTGTGTATGTGTGTGTGTGTGTGTCTCCACAGACCCGGCCATGTCTTTCAAAGGCCTAACCCGAGCCCTGGTCCCTGTGCTCGATGCGGACCAGCAGCCAGACCCCTCCCCCACCACCACCACCTCCTCCACCCTCCCCCCCTTCACGCTCAAAGACCTTGACCTGGAAACCGAGACCACCGTCCTATGAGGAGAGAGAGAGCGAGGAGGAGGAGGGGGGACGGAGAGGGGGGGATTAGTAAACTCCGCCCACCCCAGCCCCATCCCCACCATCACCTCTGGGATTCCACTCTCTGTCCCTTCCCTACTGCAGTGCCCACCCGCTGCTGTACGCTACCCACCCACAGACGCCGTGCACTGTCTCTCACACACACACACACACACACACACACACACACACACACACACACACACACACACACACACACACACACACACACACACACACACACACACACACACACACCATATTACACGTTTCTAGAAGCTTCAGCTTGAGACTGTGGATGCATAATGAACCAGATCCCTGACAGTATATCAATAGTGAACGCATACAGAGCCCATCAGGGTGGGTGAGGCCCTCTGCTCATGTTACAGTAGCAGGCCACCCACCAACACAGCGCTGAGGAGCTTCCATCACTTCCATTCCACTGCGGCGAGGGCTGGTGGTGGAGGAAGGTCTTTAGCGAGGTGGTCCTTGTACAGTTGAGAGGTCTCGGTGTGTGAGCCGCGGGGCTGTTTGTGGCACAAGTCAGTTGCCACACAGGGTGGAGAGGAACGAGGAAACACTGGTTGTGTTTCCACGGGTGATTTGTTTTTTTGCAGAGGAAACTGAGCGAACCAAAAGTGTTGCCGAGGCTGTAGCTGGTGACTGCGGGATCCGGTCGTCCAAACCGCTCGGTTGACATTTTTACCTGTTTGGTTTCCGTCTCAAAACCCTTCCTCCCTTGGCCGTCTCGCTGGGTTGTATTTATTGAAGTAAGAGAAAACCACACATTCCCTGTGTCTTGATGGCCTTTCAAGTTTGCAGTCTCCTTGAAACACAAATCATGCCTTAACCGGTTTCTACCAGAAACCTTTTTTTTAACAATGATCTTGTCCCTATATTATTTACAATATGGCTGGGAAGGAACACCGATGCGTTCAGTTTTTTCCTAAAAAAGGAAACTCACTTTGCAGTTAAGGTTCTCGTGGGGGTGTCGGGCCGGGGACCGCGCCCCCGTTTTATACCGGGACTAACCAGTTAAGGTTGTTTAGTAAGAGATGAACGGGTGTGATGAGGGTTGCACTGACAAGCAGATGTTTGGCAGAGCCATATGGCTTGAACAGTGTTGTAGCATCTCTTCCCACCCTACAGCCCACATGTATTCTGCCTTTCCAATCTCTTCCATGTATCTGGTTTTGCCCGGGGCATTACAGGCAAAAAATAAATAAAAGCCCGGAGTGAATGTAAAAGGAAAAGGTAGGAGCAAAGGATTTCTCTGCGTGCTTATAAACGCTTCAATTAATCACTTGACTGGATATTGCACTCTAGTGTAGCACGAGGTCTCTAGCGGGCTTGCCCGTGTCTTTCCCGCTGAGCTGGGTTTATCAAAACGAAATGTCATGATGAATAAACTCGGTAGTGAGGTGGTGTTAGATTTTCATTTCGTCTGCAAGGTCAGAAATAAAAACGACCGTGTTATTTGTCCGTATTTGTATGTGTTTGCTCCGCTTGGGACTAGTTTTATTTTGTTTTCCTTGAATATGTTTGAAAGGGTTGGTTGGTCTCACCGAACCAACACGGTACCAAGAGGCGAGTTTGAAACGCTTTTTCGGTAGACAATCACGCTCTGTTAATGTCCGACGTCCACCCCTGCTCTCTCCTAGTGTACCTCATCGCCTTATCCCGCTACAGTCGACAGTCCTTGTGTCCCCCCGAGACGAACAAATGCCATTCAACTAGACATGATAATGCTGCAATTTTTTTTCTTAAGCTCGCTAGTTTTGTTGTATATGCTAGCCAAGTGAGCTTAAAATGTTGAATAAACGATGTGATATGAATGGTTGGTTATAGTTCATTTCCAAAGAAAATAAAGTATATAAGTAACTAACTGCTCCTCGTGTGACGTTACTTATCCCTATATTATCAAATTTGGGTTCCTCTGATGGTGGATAATGCATTTTTTTCATTCAGAAAATAAACTATTAAGTTAAAATGAGGAAATGTTGCTAGATTATATGTAGAACTGGCCATCCAAATGAATATCTGGATATTTAAAAAAAAAGAAATATTAAGTTTATTTTTATTAAATTAAATACTGTTTGTCTTCCACGAGGAAAAACAAACCCGCTGGAGTCTTTCAAAAAATGTACACATGCTTTCAGGGTTTCTTCATTGAGGTACTAGACCACAGGTGTGTGCGCGTAATCAGCAGATGACCTGATCACTATATCATCCAATCAGGTTATGCAGGTAATAGCATGCGTTTAACAGGTAATCTCATCCAAACCAATGTAGGCTACATGTTGTGTACTTTGATTGACCTTGTGTTGCCTTCGTACGTGTGTGTGTGTGTGTATGTGCCTGACAGGTGTACCACTGCTGAAATTGACGGACCTGGAAACCGGGAACAGGGTTGCTTGCTATGGGCCAGAAAAATACCTTGATACTTGCCTTTGTCAAACATTTATGGAAGCTTTTTTTTTTTCTTCTTTACAGATCAAATTTTTTGCCTGGGGTGAAAATAAAAATCAATGATACAAAGTCTTCTGTCTTTGGTTTATTTGACTTAGCTAATATAATTGAGTGTACGAAATAATATGTGGCCTCAGATTTAGCGGTGCTGATCCTCATCCCAGCCGCACTCGGCCGCCAGCCGATCCAGTGAGTGCTGAAGGTCACAGGCCGATGATCCAATGAGGACCACATCATCTGCAAAAAGCAGTGACGAGATCCTCGGACCACCGAACTGCAAATGTGTCTTGTTTTAAATAAATGTAATAAACACAGGGAGAAACGTCGTACACACACACACACACACACACACACACACACACACACACACACACACACACACACACACACACACACACACACACACACACACACACACACACACACACACACACACACACACACACACCCAAACACGTAAACACGATAAATAATTAAATTCTTGAATATAATATATCCCGGGTTTGGATTGACCTGGGCACTGTTACATTTCTTTGGGGTAAAGCCTCACAATGGAGAGGGATAATCAATAACAGAGTTGGTTTTCATCAATTTGGGAGATCGCTTATCTTGTTATGAAGGGGTTATTGAGAGCCCGACAGGACAGACTAATACACCAAACAGTAGATATCAATAATTGCAATAATCACATTTCCAAATGGCTTCATTATACCTAGTTCGTATGCGACCCAAATACTAAATAGAAAAGGTAGGCTACATTAATATTTGATCACTTTTATTCTAGAAAGGCTTTTCATGCGCTGCGTTCGATACGGAGGGAAACTCTTTATCGGCTCGAGCTTCTGGCTTGTCACAGCCATCCCGTTCTCGTTCTCATTAGCTATTAATTGAGTTCACCTGTTTCGCCCCGGAAGTGCGGGATGAATATTTTTGCGTTGCTCCCAAACGCGAATTAAAATGGTCCCGCGGTTGATTGTTGGTTTTTTTGTGCGCTTTTGACTGAATAATCCGGACAACGTGGCCACCAACGGGGGAGCGAGGACCCCTGCATGCAAGTCACCAATCGTTTGTTATTCCTTGAGCTGGTTGAAGTTGTTTGGTTGTGTTTGGCTGCTGTTTTCAGAATGTGTCCACCGCACACAAACATCGCTATATTCTTTCCCCTAAATTTAACCTGGATTTTACCGCTCGTCTGTTTGGTTTTGGCTCATTCTAAGTTTAGTGCAGTGTTGTAGGTTGTTTTTGAGTGCATTGTTGCACGTGTTTGTATGAGGCCTAACGGGGACGACTAAACGACTGACTTTACCAACGCTGCGGACCGCTACAACAACAACAACAACAACCACAACCTGTCTGGACACTGGGAAGGGTGTGCTCTTGAAACTGGACGCAAAATGGAAGAACACCTGCAACTATTGTGAAAGTTCAACGTTTGGGCAAAATTGGAATTGGTGAAAGCAAACAAGCGCAAGTTAAATGGTAAGTATACCAATTGGCGAATGCAACTATTTTCGCCAATTGCTTTTTTGTTTCACAGCACCACTGGACTACAGAACATCCCTAGTGGAAATGACATCTGTGCAATTCTGGAGTTTACAATTTGATGTCACAGCACCTTCTACCGATGCTTCACCTCCCTCCGGAATCCACAAAGAACTGGAAGTTCTGGGAAAAACCCAGAACGGATGTCTGGCAAACCGAAATTAGGGCGAGTGTGAAGTTGTGACCTCAAACTTCCACAATGGGGTTTGTTTTCGCTCCACCCGTAACCCCACTGGACTGGTGTATGAAAAGCTGTCAGACTGACTTCACTAGACGAATGACTGCGGGCATGTTATGGTTTGGTTTCTATTGTTGTTTTTTGGCTTGGTAGGTTTGAAATTAGGAGATGGATTAGTTGATTTACACATCCACACAGTACTCTACATTCTCCCTTTTTTTAATCTTTCCTTTTTACAACTTTCCATACATTTGCAAATTGTTGACTGCTGTTAAACTTGTAGGCTACTGCTGCTTCATACTTCAATGTGGTTTTATTCTGTGCTAAATGTTTTTAATTCCTTGCAATGTGGTTTGATTCTATGCAATACGGTTTTAATTCTTTGCAATTCTATGCACTACGTTTTTTCCTTCTTTGCAATTCTATGCATTATACGATTTTAATTCTTTGCAATTCTATGCACTAAGATTTCAATTCTTTGCAATTCTATGCACTACGATTTTAATGATTTGCAATTCTATGCTCTATGATTTTTATTATTTGCAATTCTATGCACTACGATTTTTCATTCTTTCCAATTCTTTGCATTATACGATTTTAATTCTTTGCAATTCTATGCACTAAGATTTTAATTCTTTGCAATTCCATGCATTATACGATTTTATTTCTTTGCAATTCTATGCACTAAGATTTCAATTCTTTGCAATTCTATGCACTACGATTTTAAGTCATTGCAATGTGGTTTTATTCTGTACAATATAATCTGAAATATGTACTCGGACAATTGCAGTTGGCCAATTGGGGAGTATAGTCGACCTATGGCTATAAGAAGTGTATGTAAACATACTGACTGTACAGCAATTGTGTTGGGAGCGTTTCACCTGGTAGCCTGGAAGCTAGTTTGCTCCAACGTAACTGTGTTGGGAGCGTTTCACCTGGTAGCTTGGAAGGTAGTTTGCTCCAACGCAACTGTGTTGGGAGCGTTTCACCTGGTAGCCTGGAAGCTGGTTGCTCCAACGCAACTGTGTTGGGAGCGTTTCACCTGGTAGCCTGGAAGCTAGTTGCTCCAACGCAACTGTGTTGGGAGCGTTTCACCTGGTAGCCTGGAATGTAGTTTGCTCCAACGCAACTGTGTTGTGAGCGTTTCTCCTGGTAGCCTGGAAGGTAGTTTGCTCCAACGCAACTGTGTTGGGAGCGTTTCACCTGGTAGCCTGGAAGGTAGTTTGCTCCAACGCAACGGTGTTGGGAGCGTTTCACCTGGTAGCTTGGAAGGTAGTTTGCTCCAACGCAACTGTGTTGGGAGCGTTTCACCTGGTAGCCTGGAAGCTGGTTGCTCCAACGCAACTGTGTTGGGAGCGTTTCACCTGGTAGCCTGGAAGCTAGTTGCTCCAACGCAACTGTGTTGGGAGCGTTTCACCTGGTAGCCTGGAATGTAGTTTGCTCCAACGCAACTGTGTTGTGAGCGTTTCACCTGGTAGCCTGGAAGCTGGTTGCTCCAACGCAACTGTGTTGGGAGCGTTTCACCTGGTAGCCTGGAAGCTTGTTGCTCCAACGCAACTGTGTTGGGAGCGTTTCACCTGGTAGCCTGGAAGGTAGTTTGCTCCAACGCAACTGTGTTGTGAGTGTTTCACCTGGTAGCTTAGAAGGTAGTTTGCTCCAATGCAACTGTGTTGGGAGCGTTTCACCTGGTAGCTTGGAAGGTAGTCTGCTCCAACGCAACTGTGTTGTGAGCGTTTCACCTGGTAGACTGGAAGGTAGTTTGCTCCAACGCAACGCGGTTGATTGTTGGTTTTTTGTGCGCTTTTGACTGAACAATCCGGACAACGTGGCCACCAACGGGGGAGCGAGGACCCCTGCATGCAAGTCACCAATCGTTTGTTATTCCTTGAGCTGGTTGAAGTTGTTTGGTTGTGTTTGGCTGCTGTTTTCAGAATGTGTCCACCGCACACACACATCGCTATATTCTTTCCCCTAAACTTAACCTGTATTTTACCGCTCGTCTGTTTGGTTTTGGCTCATTCTAAGTTTAGTGCAGTGTTGTAGGTTGTTTTTGAGTGCATTGTTGCACGTGTTTGTATGAGGCCTAACGGGGGACGACTAAATGACTGACTTTACTAACGCTGCGGACCGCTACAACAACAACCTGTCTGGACACTGGGAAGGGTGTGCTCTTGAAACTGGACGCAAAATGGAAGAACACCTGCA
Organism: Gadus chalcogrammus; assembly: GCF_026213295.1. Classification (NCBI taxonomy): domain Eukaryota; kingdom Metazoa; phylum Chordata; class Actinopteri; order Gadiformes; family Gadidae; genus Gadus; species Gadus chalcogrammus. Next base: position 11,744,054 of record NC_079429.1, read on the forward strand.
ACTATTGTGAAAGTTCAACGTTTGGGCAAAATTGGAATTGGTGAAAGCAAACAAGCGCAAGTTAATTGGTAAGTATACCAATTGGCGAATGCAACTATTTTCGCCAATTGCTTTTTTGTTTCACAGCACCACTGGACTACAGAACATCCCTAGTGGAAATGACATCTGTGCAATTCTGGAGTTTACAATTTGATGTCACAGCACCTTCTGCCGATGCTTCACCTCCCTCAGGAATCCACAAAGAACTGGAAGTTCTGGGAAAAACCCAGAACGGATGTCTGGCAAACCGAAATTAGGGCGAGTGTGAAGTTGTGACCTCAAACTTCCACAATGGGGTTTGTTTTCGCTCCACCCGAAACCCCACTGGACTGGTGTATGAAAAGCTGTCAGACTGACTTCACTAGACGAATGACTGCGAGCATGCTATGGTTTGGTTTCAATTGTTGGTTTTTGGATTGGTAGGTTTGAATTTAGGAGATGGATTAGTTGATTTACACATCCACACAGTACTCTACATTCTCCCTTTTTTTAATCTTTCCTTTTTACAACTTTCCATACATTTGCAAATTGTTGACTGCTGCTGAACTTGTAGGCTACTGCTGCTTCATACTTCAATGTGGTTTTATTCTGTGCTAAATGATTTTAATTCCTTGCAATGTGGTTTGATTCTATGCAATACGGTTTTAATTCTTTGCAATTCTATGCACTACGATTTTAATTCTTTGCAATTCTATGCACTACGATTCTAATTCTTTGCAATTCTATGCACTACGATTTTAATTATTTTGCAATTCTATGCATTATATGATTTTGATTCTTTGCAATTCTATGCACTACGATTTTAATTCTTTGCAATTCTATGCACTACGATTCTAATTCTTTGCAATTCTATGCACTACGATTTTAATTATTTTGCAATTCTATGCATTATATGATTTTAATTCTTTGCAATTCTATGCACTACGATTTTAATTATTTTGCAATTCTATGCATTATATGATTTTAATTCTTTGCAATTCTATGCATTACGATTTTAATTATTTGCAATTCTATGCATTACGATTTTAATTATTTGCAATTCTATGCTCTATATGATTTTTATTATTTGCAATTCTATGCACTACGATTTTAATTCTTTGCAATTCTATGCATTACGATTATAATTCTTTGTAATTCTATGCACTAAGATATCAATTCATTGCAATTCTATGCACTACGATTTTAAGTCATTGCAATGTGGTTTTATTCTGTGCAATATAATGTGAAATATGTACTCGGACAATTGCAGTTGGCCAATTGGGGAGTATAGTCGACCTATGGCTATAAGAAGTGTATGTAAACATACTGACTGTACAGCAAATGCAATTGTGTTCGGAGCGTTTCACCTGGTAGCCTGGAAGCTAGTTTGCTCCAACGCAACTGTGTTGGGAGCGTTTCACCTGGTAGCCTGGAAGCTGGTTGCTCCAACGCAACTGTGTTGGGAGCGTTTCACCTGGTAGCCTGGGAGCTAGTTGCTCCAACGCAACTGTGTTGGGAGCGTTTCACCTGGTAGCCTGGAATGTAGTTTGCTCCAACGCAACTGTGTTGTGAGCGTTTCACCTTGTAGCCTGGAAGCTGGTTGCTCCAACGCAACTGTGTTGGGAGCGTTTCACCTGGTAGCCTGGAAGCTTGTTGCTCCAACGCAACTGTGTTGGGAGCGTTTCACCTGGTAGCCTGGAATGTAGTTTGCTCCAACGCAACTGTGTTGTGAGCGTTTCACCTGGTAGCCTGGAAGGTAGTTTGCTCCAACGCAACTGTGTTGTGAGCGTTTCACCTGGTAGCTTAGAAGGTAGTTTGCTCCAATGCAACTGTGTTGGGAGCGTTTCACCTGGTAGCTTGGAAGGTAGTCTGCTCCAACGCAACTGTGTTGTGAGCGCTTCACCTGGTAGACTGGAAGGTAGTTTGCTCCAACGCAACGCGGTTGATTGTTTGTTTTTTTGTGCGCTTTTGACTGAACAATCCGGACAACGTGGCCACCAACGGGGGAGCGAGGACCCCTGCATGCAAGTCACCAATCGTTTGTTATTCCTTGAGCTGGTTGAAGTTGTTTGGTTGTGTTTGGCTGCTGTTTTCAGAATGTGTCCACCGCACACACACATCGCTATATTCTTTCCCCTAAACTTAACCTGTATTTTACCACTCGTCTGTTTGGTTTTGGCTCATTCTTAGTTTAGTGAAGTGTTGTAGGTTGTTTTTGAGTGCATTGTTGCACGTGTTTGTTTGAGGCCTAACGGGGGACGACTAAATGACTGACTTTACTAACGCTGCGGACCGCTACAACAACAACCTGTCTGGACACTGGGAAGGGTGTGCTCTTGAAACTGGACGCAAAATGGAAGAAGACCTGCAACTATTGTGAAAGTTCAACGTTTGGGCAAAATTGGAATTGGTGAAAGCAAACGAGCGCAAGTTAAATGGGAAGTATACCAATTGGCGAATGCAACTATTTTCGCCAATTGCTTTTTTGTTTCACAGCACCACTGGACTACAGAACATCCCTAGTGGAAATGACATCTGTGCAATTCTGGAGTTTACAATTTGATGTCACAGCACCTTCTGCCGATGCTTCACCTCCCTCAGGAATCCACAAAGAACTGGAAGTTCTGGGAAAAACCCAGAACGGATGTCTGGCAAACCGAAATTAGGGCGAGTGTGAAGTTGTGACCTCAAACTTCCACAATGGGGTTTGTTTTCGCTCCACCCGTAACCCCACTGGACTGGTGTATGAAAAGCTGTCAGACTGACTTCACTAGACGAATGACTGCGGGCATGTTATGGTTTGGTTTCAATTGTTGGTTTTTGGCTTGGTAGGTTTGAATTTAGGAGATGGATTAGTTGATTTACACATCCACACAGTACTCTACATTCTCCCTTTTTTTAATCTTTCCTTTTTACAACTTTCCATACATTTGCAAATTGTTGACTGCTGCTGAACTTGTAGGCTACTGCTGCTTCATACTTCAATGTGGTTTTATTCTGTGCTAAATGATTTTAATTCCTTGCAATGTGGTTTGATTCTATGCAATACGGTTTTAATTCTTTGCAATTCTATGCACTACGATTTTAATTCTTTGCAATTCTATGCACTACGATTCTAATTCTTTGCAATTCTATGCACTACGATTTTAATTATTTTGCAATTCTATGCATTATATGATTTTTATTCTTTGCAATTCTATGCATTACGATTTTAATTATTTGCAATTCTATGCTCTATATGATTTTTATTATTTGCAATTCTATGCAATACGGTTTTAATTCTTTGCAATTCTATGCACTACGATTCTAATTCTTTGCAATTCTATGCACTACGATTTTAATTATTTTGCAATTCTATGCATTATATGATTTTAATTCTTTGCAATTCTATGCACTACGATTTTAATTATTTGCAATTCTATGCTCTATATGATTTTTATCATTTGCAATTCTATGCACTACGATTTTAATTATTTTGCAATTCTATGCATTATATGATTTTAATTCTTTGCAATCCTATGCATTACGATTTTAATTATTTGCAATTCTATGCATTACGATTTTAATTATTTGCAATTCTATGCTCTATATGATTTTTATTATTTGCAATTCTATGCAATACGGTTTTAATTCTTTGCACTACGATTTTAATTCTTTGCAATTCTATGCACTACGATTCTAATTCTTTGCAATTCTATGCACTACGATTTTAATTATTTTGCAATTCTATGCATTATATGATTTTAATTCTTTGCAATTCTATGCACTACTATTTTAATTATTTGCAATTCTATGCTCTCTATGATTTTTATCATTTGCAATTCTATGCACTACGATTTTTCTTTCTTTGCAATTCTATGCATTATACGATTTTATTTCTTTGCAATTCTATGCACGAAGATTTCAATTCATTGCAATTCTATGCACTACGATTTTAAGTCATTGCAATGTGGTTTTATTCTGTGCAATATAATGTGAAATATGTGCTCGGACAATTGCAGTTGGCCAATTGGGGAGTATAGTCGACCTATGGCTATAAGAAGTGTATGTAGACATACTGACTGTACAGCAAATGCAATTGTGTTCGGAGCGTTTCACCTGGTAGCCTGGAAGCTAGTTTGCTCCAACGCAACTGTGTTGGGAGCGTTTCACCTGGTAGCTTGGAAGGTAGTTTGCTCCAACGCAACTGTGTTGGGAGCGTTTCACCTGGTAGCCTGGAAGCTGGTTGCTCCAACGCAACTGTGTTGGGAGCGTTTCACCTGGTAGCCTGGAAGCTAGTTGCTCCAACGCAACTGTGTTGGGAGCGTTTCACCTGGTAGCCTGGAATGTAGTTTGCTCCAACGCAACTGTGTTGTGAGCGTTTCACCTGGTAGCCTGTTAGCTGGTTGCTCCAACGCAACTGTGTTGGGAGCGTTTCACCTGGTAGCCTGGAAGCTTGTTGCTCCAACGCAACTGTGTTGGGAGCGTTTCACCTGGTAGCCTGGAATGTAGTTTGCTCCAACGCAACTGTGTTGTGAGCGTTTCACCTGGTAGCCTGGAAGGTAGTTTGCTCCAACGCAACTGTGTTGTGAGCGTTTCACCTGGTAGCTTAGAAGGTAGTTTGCTCCAATGCAACTTTGTTGGGAGCGTTTCACCTGGTAGCTTGGAAGGTAGTCTGCTCCAACGCAACTGTGTTGTGAGCGTTTCACCTGGTAGACTGGAAGGTAGTTTGCTCCAACGCAACGCGGTTGATTGTTGGTTTTTTGTGCGCTTTTGACTGAACAATCCGGACAACGTGGCCACCAACGGGGGAGCGAGGACCCCCGCATGCAAGTCACCAATCGTTTGTTATTCCTTGAGCTGGTTGAAGTTGTTTGGTTGTGTTTGGCTGCTGTTTTCAGAATGTGTCCACCGCACACACACATCGCTATATTCTTTCCCCTAAACTTAACCTGTATTTTACCGCTCGTCTGTTCGGTTTTGGCTCATTCTAAGTTTAGTGCAGTGTTGTGGGTTGTTTTTGAGTGCATTGTTGCACGTGTTTGTATGAGGCCTAACGGGGGACGACTTAACGACTGACTTTACTAATGCTGCGGACCGCTACAACAACAACAACAACCTGTCTGGACACTGGGAAGGGTGTGCTCTTGAAACTGGACGCAAAATGGAAGAACACCTGCAACTATTGTGAAAGTTCAACGTTTGGGCAAAATTGGAATTGGTGAAAGCAAACAAGCGCAAGTTAAATGGTAAGTATACCAATTGGCGAATGCAACTATTTTCGCCAATTGCTTTTTTGTTTCACAGCACCACTGGACTACAGAACATCCCTAGTGGAAATGACATCTGTGCAATTCTGGAGTTTACAATTTGATGTCACAGCACCTTCTGCCGATGCTTCACCTCCCTCAGGAATCCACAAAGAACTGGAAGTTCTGGGAAAAACCCAGAACGGATGTCTGGCAAACCGAAATTAGGGCGAGTGTGAAGTTGTGACCTCAAACTTCCACAATGGGGTTTGTTTTCGCTCCACCCGTAACCCCACTGGACTGTTGTATGAAAAGCTGTCAGACTGACTTCACTAGACGAATGACTGCGGGCATGTTATGGTTTGGTTTCAATTGTTGGTTTTTGGCTTGGTAGGTTTGAATTTAGGAGATGGATTAGTTGATTTACACATCCACACAGTACTCTACATTCTCCCTTTTTTTAATCTTTCCTTTTTACAACTTTCCATACATTTGCAAATTGTTGACTGCTGCTGAACTTGTAGGCTACTGCTGCTTCATACTTCAATGTGGTTTTATTCTGTGCTAAATGATTTTAATTCCTTGCAATGTGGTTTGATTCTATGCAATACGGTTTTAATTCTTTGCAATTCTATGCACTACGATTCTAATTCTTTGCAATTCTATGCACTACGATTTTAATTATTTTGCAATTCTATGCATTATATGATTTTTATTCTTTGCAATTCTATGCATTACGATTTTAATTATTTGCAATTCTATGCATTACGATTTTAATTATTTGCAATTCTATGCTCTATATGATTTTTATTATTTGCAATTCTATGCAATACGGTTTTAATTCTTTGCAATTCTATGCACTACGATTCTAATTCTTTGCAATTCTATGCACTACGATTTTAATTATTTTGCAATTCTATGCATTATATGATTTTAATTCTTTGCAATTCTATGCACTACGATTTTAATTATTTGCAATTCTATGCTCTATATGATTTTTATCATTTGCAATTCTATGCACTACGATTTTTCATTCTTTGCAATTCTATGCATTATACGATTTTATTTCTTTGCAATTCTATGCACTAAGATTTCAATTCATTGCAATTCTATGCACTACGATTTTAAGTCATTGCAATGTGGTTTTATTCTGTGCAATATAATGTGAAATATGTACTCGGACAATTGCAGTTGGCCAATTGGGGAGTATAGTCGACCTATGGCTATAAGAAGTGTATGTAAACATACTGACTGTACATCAAATGCAATTGTGTTCGGAGCGTTTCACCTGGTAGCCTGGAAGCTAGTTTGCTCCAACGCAACTGTGTTGGGAGCGTTTCACCTGGTAGCTTGGAAGGTAGTTTGCTCCAACGCAACTGTGTTGGGAGCGTTTCACCTGGTAGCCTGGAAGCTGGTTGCTCCAACGCAACTGTGTTGGGAGCGTTTCACCTGGTAGCCTGGAAGCTAGTTGCTCCAACGCAACTGTGTTGGGAGCGTTTCACCTGGTAGCCTGGAATGTAGTTTGCTCCAACGCAACTGTGTTGTGAGCGTTTCACCTGGTAGCCTGGAAGCTGGTTGCTCCAACGCAACTGTGTTGGGAGCGTTTCACCTGGTAGCCTGGAAGCTTGTTGCTCCAACGCAACTGTGTTGGGAGCGTTTCACCTGGTAGCCTGGAATGTAGTTTGCTCCAACGCAACTGTGTTGTGAGCGTTTCACCTGGTAGCTTAGAAGGTAGTTTGCTCCAATGCAACTGTGTTGGGAGCGTTTCACCTGGTAGCTTGGAAGGTAGTCTGCTCCAACGCAACTGTGTTGTGAGCGTTTCACCTGGTAGACTGGAAGGTAGTTTGCTCCAACGCAACGCGGTTGATTGTTGGTTTTTTGTGCGCTTTTGACTGAACAATCCGGACAACGTGGCCACCAACGGGGGAGCGAGGACCCCTGCATGCAAGTCACCAATCGTTTGTTATTCCTTGAGCTGGTTGAAGTTGTTTGGTTGTGTTTGGCTGCTGTTTTCAGAATGTGTCCACCGCACACACACATCGCTATATTCCTTCCCCTAAACTTAACCTGTATTTTACCGCTCGTCTGTTTGGTTTTGGCTCATTCTAAGTTTAGTGCAGTGTTGTAGGTTGTTTTTGAGTGCATTGTTGCACGTGTTTGTTTGAGGCCTAACGGGGGACGACTAAATGACTGACTTTACTAACGCTGCGGACCGCTACAACAACAACCTGTCTGGACACTGGGAAGGGTGTGCTCTTGAAACTGGACGCAAAATGGAAGAACACCTGCAACTATTGTGAAAGTTCAACGTTTGGGTAAAATTGGAATTGGTGAAAGCAAACAAGCACAAGTTAAATGGTAAGTATACCAATTGGCGAATGCAACTATTTTCGCCAATTGCTTTTTTGTTTCACAGCACCACTGGACTACAGAACATCCCTAGTGGAAATGACATCTGTGCAATTCTGGAGTTTACAATTTGATGTCACAGCACCTTCTGCCGATGCTTCACCTCCCTCAGGAATCCACAAAGAACTGGAAGTTCTGGGAAAAACCCAGAACGGATGTCTGGCAAACCGAAATTAGGGCGAGTGTGAAGTTGTGACCTCAAACTTCCACAATGGGGTTTGTTTTCGCTCCACCCGTAACCCCACTGGACTGGTGTATGAAAAGCTGTCAGACTGACTTCACTAGACGAATGACTGCGGGCATGTTATGGTTTGGTTTCAATTGTTGGTTTTGGGCTTGGTAGGTTTGAATTTAGGAGATGGATTAGTTGATTTACACATCCACACAGTACTCTACATTCTCCCTTTTTTTAATCTTTCCTTTTTACAACTTTCCATACATTTGCAAATTGTTGACTGCTGCTGAACTTGTAGGCTACTGCTGCTTCATACTTCAATGTGGTTTTATTCTGTGCTAAATGATTTTAATTCCTTGCAATGTGGTTTGATTCTATGCAATACGGTTTTAATTCTTTGCAATTCTATGCACTACGATTTTAATTCTTTGCAATTCTATGCACTACGATTCTAATTCTTTGCAATTCTATGCACTACGATTTTAATTATTTTGCTATTCTATGCATTATATGATTTTGATTCTTTGCAATTCTATGCACTACGATTTTAATTCTTTGCAATTCTATGCACTACGATTCTAATTCTTTGCAATTCTATGCACTACGATTTTAATTATTTTGCAATTCTATGCATTATATGATTTTAATTCTTTGCAATTCTATGCTCTATCTTATTTTTATCATTTGCAATTCTATGCACTACGATTTTAATTATTTTGCAATTCTATGCATTATATGATTTTAATTCTTTGCAATCCTATGCATTACGATTTTAATTATTTGCAATTCTATGCATTACGATTTTAATTATTTGCAATTCTATGCTCTATATGATTTTTATTATTTGCACTACGATTTTAATTCTTTGCAATTCTATGCACTACGATTCTAATTCTTTGCAATTCTATGCACTACGATTTTAATTATTTTGCAATTCTATGCATTATATGATTTTAATTCTTTGCAATTCTATGCACTACGATTTTAATTATTTTGCAATTCTATGCATTATATGATTTTTATCATTTGCAATTCTATGCACTACGATTTTTCTTTCTTTGCAATTCTATGCATTATACGATTTTATTTCTTTGCAATTCTATGCACGAGGATTTCAATTCATTGCAATTCTATGCACTACGATTTTAAGTCATTGCAATGTGGTTTTATTCTGTGCAATATAATGTGAAATATGTGCTCGGACAATTGCAGTTGGCCAATTGGGGAGTATAGTCGACCTATGGCTATAAGAAGTGTATGTAGACATACTGACTGTACAGCAAATGCAATTGTGTTCGGAGCGTTTCACCTGGTAGCCTGGAAGCTAGTTTGCTCCAACGCAACTGTGTTGGGAGCGTTTCACCTGGTAGCTTGGAAGGTAGTTTGCTCCAACGCAACTGTGTTGGGAGCGTTTCACCTGGTAGCCTGGAAGCTGGTTGCTCCAACGCAACTGTGTTGGGAGCGTTTCACCTGGTAGCCTGGAAGCTAGTTGCTCCAACGCAACTGTGTTGGGAGCGTTTCACCTGGTAGCCTGGAATGTAGTTTGCTCCAACGCAACTGTGTTGTGAGCGTTTCACCTGGTAGCCTGTTAGCTGGTTGCTCCAACGCAACTGTGTTGGGAGCGTTTCACCTGGTAGCCTGGAATGTAGTTTGCTCCAACGCAACTGTGTTGTGAGCGTTTCACCTGGTAGCCTGGAAGGTAGTTTGCTCCAACGCAACTGTGTTGTGAGCGTTTCACCTGGTAGCTTAGAAGGTAGTTTGCTCCAATGCAACTGTGTTGGGAGCGTTTCACCTGGTAGCTTGGAAGGTAGTCTGCTCCAACGCAACTGTGTTGTGAGCGTTTCACCTGGTAGACTGGAAGGTAGTTTGCTCCAACGCAACGCGGTTGATTGTTGGTTTTTTGTGCGCTTTTGACTGAACAATCCGGACAACGTGGCCACCAACGGGGGAGCGAGGACCCCCGCATGCAAGTCACCAATCGTTTGTTATTCCTTGAGCTGGTTGAAGTTGTTTGGTTGTGTTTGGCTGCTGTTTTCAGAATGTGTCCACCGCACACACACATCGCTATATTCTTTCCCCTAAACTTAACCTGTATTTTACCGCTCGTCTGTTCGGTTTTGGCTCATTCTAAGTTTAGTTCAGTGTTGTAGGTTGTTTTTGAGTGCATTGTTGCACGTGTTTGTATGAGGCCTAACGGGGGACGACTTAACGACTGACTTTACTAATGCTGCGGACCGCTACAACAACAACAACAACCTGTCTGGACACTGGGAAGGGTGTGCTCTTGAAACTGGACGCAAAATGGAAGAACACCTGCAACTATTGTGAAAGTTCAACGTTTGGGTAAAATTGGAATTGGTGAAAGCAAACAAGCACAAGTTAAATGGTAAGTATACCAATTGGCGAATGCAACTATTTTCGCCAATTGCTTTTTTGTTTCACAGCACCACTGGACTACAGAACATCCCTAGTGGAAATGACATCTGTGCAATTCTGGAGTTTACAATTTGATGTCACAGCACCTTCTGCCGATGCTTCACCTCCCTCAGGAATCCACAAAGAACTGGAAGTTCTGGGAAAAACCCAGAACGGATGTCTGGCAAACCGAAATTAGGGCGAGTGTGAAGTTGTGACCTCAAACTTCCACAATGGGGTTTGTTTTCGCTCCACCCGAAACCCCACTGGACTGGTGTATGAAAAGCTGTCAGACTGACTTCACTAGACGAATGACTGCGAGCATGTTATGGTTTGGTTTCAATTGTTGGTTTTTGGCTTGGTAGGTTTGAATTTAGGAGATGGATTAGTTGATTTACACATCCACACAGTACTCTACATTCTCCCTTTTTTTAATCTTTCCTTTTTACAACTTTCCATACATTTGCAAATTGTTGACTGCTGCTGAACTTGTAGGCTACTGCTGCTTCATACTTCAATGTGGTTTTATTCTGTGCTAAATGTTTTTAATTCCTTGCAATGTGGTTTGATTCTATGCAATACGGTTTTAATTCTTTGCAATTCTATGCACTACGATTCTAATTCTTTGCAATTCTATGCACTACGATTTTAATTATTTTGCAATTCTATGCATTTTATGATTTTGATTCTTTGCAATTCTATCAACTACGATTCTAATTCTTTGCAATTCTATGCACTACGATTTTAATTCTTTGCAATTCTATGCACTACGATTTTAATTATTTTGCAATTCTATGCATTATATGATTTTAATTCTTTGCAATTCTATGCATTACGATTTTAATTATTTGCAATTCTATGCTCTATTATTTTTATTATTTGCAATTCTATGCACTACGATTTTAATTCTTTGCAATTCTATGCATTATATGATTTTAATTCTTTGCAATTCTATGCATTACGATTTTAATTATTTGCAATTCTATGCACTACGATTTTAATTTTTTGCAATTCTATGCACTACGATTCTAATTCTTTGCAATTTTATGCATTACGATTTTAATTATTTTGCAATTCTATGCATTATATGATTTTAATTCTTTGCAATTCTATGCACTACGATTTTAATTCTTTGCAATTCTATGCTCTATATGATTTTTATCATTTGCAATTCTATGCACTACGATTTTTCATTCTTTGCAATTCTATGCATTATACGATTTTATTTCTTTGCAATTCTATGCACTAAGATTTCAATTCATTGCAATTCTATTCACTACGATTTTAAGTCATTGCAATGTGGTTTTATTCTGTGCATTATAATCTGAAATATGTACTCGGACAATTGCAGTTGGCCAATTGGGGAGTATAGTTGACCTATGGCTATAAGAAGTGTATGTAAACATACTGACTGTACAGCAAATGCAATTGTGTTCGGAGCGTTTCACCAGGTAGCCTGGAAGCTAGTTTGCTCCAACGCAACTGTGTTGGGAGCGTTTCACCTGGTAGCTTGGAAGGTAGTTTGCTCCAACGCAACTGTGTTGGGAGCGTTTCACCTGGTAGCCTGGAAGCTGGTTGCTCCAACGCAACTGTGTTGGGAGCGTTTCACCTGGTAGCCTGGAAGCTAGTTGCTCCAACGCAACTGTGTTGGGAGCGTTTCACCTGGTAGCCTGGAATGTAGTTTGCTCCAAAGCAACTGTGTTGTGAGCGTTTCACCTGGTAGCCTGAAAGCTGGTTGCTCCAACGCAACTGTGTTGGGAGCGTTTCACCTGGTAGCCTGGAAGCTTGTTGCTCCAACGCAACTGTGTTGGGAGCGTTTCACCTGGTAGCCTGGAATGTAGTTTGCTCCAACGCAACTGTGTTGTGAGCGTTTCACCTGGTAGCCTGGAAGGTAGTTTGCTCCAACGCAACTGTGTTGGGAGCGTTTCACCTGGTAGCCTGGAAGGTAGTTTGCTCCAACGCAACTGTGTTGGGCGCGTTTCACCTGGTAGCCTGGAATGTAGTTTGCTCCAAGGCAACTGTGTTGTGAGCGTTTCACCTGGTAGACTGGAAGGCAGTTTGCTCCAACGCAACTGTGTTGTGAGCGTTTCACCTGGTAGCTTAGAAGGTAGTTTGCTCCAACGCAACTGTGTTGGGAGCGTTTCACCTGGTAGCTTGGAAGGTAGTTTGCTCCAATGCAACTGTGTTGGGAGCGTTTCACCTGGTAGCTTGGAAGGCAATTTGCTCCAACGCAACTGTGTTGTGAGCGTTTCACCTGGTAGACTGGAAGGTAGTTTGCTCCAACGCAACGCGGTTGATTGTTGGTTTTTTGTGCGCTTTTGACTGAACAATCCGGACAACGTGGCCACCAACGGGGGAGCGAGGACCCCCGCATGCAAGTCACCAATCGTTTGTTATTCCTTGAGCTGATTGAAGTTGTTTGGTTGTGTTTGGCTGCTGTTTTCAGAATGTGTCCACTGCACACACACATCGCTATATTCTTTCCCCTAAACTTAACCTGTATTTTACCGCTCGTTTGTTTGGTTTTGGCTCATACTAAGTTTAGTGCAGTGTTGTAGGTTGCTTTTGAGTGCATTGTTGCACGTGTTTGTATGAGGCCTAACGGGGGACGACTAAACGACTGACTTTACTAACGCTGCGGACCGCTACAACAACAACAACAACCTGTCTGGACACTGGGAAGGGTGTGCTCTTGAAACTGGACGCAAAATGGAAGAACACCTGCAACTATTGTGAAAGTTCAACGTTTGGGTAAAATTGGAATTGGTGAAAGCAAACAAGCGCAAGTTAAATGGTAAGTATACCAATTGGCGAATGCAACTATTTCGCCAATTGCTTTTTTGTTTCACAGCACCACTGGACTACAGAACATCCCTAGTGGAAATGACATCTGTGCAATTCTGGAGTTTACAATTTGATGTCACAGCACCTTCTGCCGATGCTTCACCTCCCTCAGGAATCCACAAAGAACTGGAAGTTCTGGGAAAAACCCAGAACGGATGTCTGGCAAACCGAAATTAGGGGCGAGTGTGAAGTTGTGACCTCAAACTTCCACAATGGGGTTTGTTTTCGCTCCACCCGTAACCCCACTGGACTGGTGTATGAAAAGCTGTCAGACTGACTTCACTAGACGAATGACTGCGGGCATGTTATGGTTTGGTTTCAATTGTTGGTTTTTGGCTTGGTAGGTTTGAATTTAGGAGATGGATTAGTTGATTTACACATCCACACAGTACTCTACATTCTCCCTTTTTTTTAATCTTCCTTTTTACAACTTTCCATACATTTGCAAATTGTTGACTGCTGCTGAACTTGTAGGCTACTGCTGCTTCATACTTCAATGTGGTTTTATTCTGTGCTAAATGATTTTGATTCCTTGCAATGTGGTTTGATTCTATGCAATACGGTTTTAATTCTTTGCAATTCTATGCACTACGATTTTAATTATTTGCAATTCTATACACTACGATTCTAATTCTTTGCAATTCTATGCACTACGATTTTAATTATTTGCAATTCTATGCACTACGATTTTTCATTCTTTGCAATTCTATGCATTATACGATTTTAATTCTTTGCAATTCTATGCACTAAGATTTTAATTCTTTGCAATTCTATGCATTATACGATTTTATTTCTTCGCAATTCTATGCTCTATATGATTTTTATTATTTGCAATTCTATGCACTACGATTTTAATTCTTTGCAATTCTATGCACTACGATTCTAATTCTTTGCAATTCTATGCACTACGATTTTAATTATTTTGCAATTCTATGCATTATATGATTTTAATTCTTTGCAATTCTATGCATTACGATTTTAATTATTTGCAATTCTATGCTCTATATGATTTTTATTATTTGCAATTCTATGCACTACGATTTTTCATTCTTTGCAATTCTATGCATTACGATTTTAATTATTTTGCAATTCTATGCACTAAGATTTTAATTCTTTGCAATTCTATGCATTATACGATTTTATTTCTTTGCAATTCTATGCACTAAGATTTCAATTCTTTGCAATTCTATGCACTACGATTTTAAGTCATTGTAATGTGGTTTTATTCTGTGCAATATAATCTGAAATATGTACTCGGACAATTGCAGTTGTTGGGAGCGTTTCACCTGGTAGCCTGGAAGCTAGTTTGCTCCAACGCAACTGTGTTGGGAGCGTTTCACCTGGTAGCCTGGAAGCTGGTTGCTCCAACGCAACTGTGTTGGGAGCGTTTCACCTGGTAGCCTGGAAGCTGGTTGCTCCAACGCAACTGTGTTGGGAGCGTTTCACCTGGTAGCCTGGAAGCTGGTTGCTCCAACGCAACTGTGTTGGGAGCGTTTCACCTGGTAGCCTGGAAGCTAGTTGCTCCAACGCAACTGTGTTGGGAGCGTTTCACCTGGTAGCCTGGAATGTAGTTTGCTCCAACGCAACTGTGTTGTGAGCGTTTCACCTGGTAGCCTGGAAGGTAGTTTGCTCCAACGCAACTGTGTTGGGAGCGTTTCACCTGGTAGCCTGGAAGGTAGTTTGCTCCACGCAACGGTGTTGGGCGCGTTTCATCTGGTAGCCTGGAATGTAGTTTGCTCCAACGCAACTGTGTTGTGAGCGTTTCACCTGGTAGACTGGAAGGCAGTTTAACTGTGTTGGGAGTCTTTCGCCTGGTAGCTAACCTGTGTGTTGTATTTATTCATATTACTTAATTGTCTAGCATCTGCATTAGCTAGCTATAGCTGCTGTATACGGGGAATGGGTTAGCCTAGCGATTTTTAGTACTTGCACTTGGTCCTATGAACATCAACACCGGCAAATTCAGATTTGTAGTACTGCAAATTTAAATTTCTGACAAATTTTCCATTTCAATATTTTGTCAAATTTCACAAAGTCCATTCCCAGATATGTACGAACTTCAGCAATGGAGGCAAGTAAGGTTTATCCCTTTCTATGGCAATTTACTTGAGTTAAATTATTTAATCTATAAAAACATATGGTTCTCACTGTACCATAATCATCTTGCTAGATATGCCTCATGCTGTCTTTTATATTACTTATTTGCAAGGAATTTAAGCATTGACAATTATTTATGAACGTTGAACCATGAAAGAATTGAATTATTTTTGTTCAGGGGTGGGTTTGCCCCTGTACATTTATTTCAAGATCAGTGTTCTACAGCGTTTGTCAATTCAGGACTGGCGCTGGAAGCTGTAGGTGGAGGGAAGACCACGAGTGGTGCAGCTCTGCAGATGCTGAAGGGTAAGACAGTGGAATACACATATTGATGGCTTGCTTGGATTGTTTAGAATGACACGGTCATCGACTCATCGTACAGATCTAAAGTAATCCATACAGATGTGTTCATTCTGACTGGCTGTTAAGAAAGCATTCTCGGCCACTAGGACTAGTCAGGATGTGTATTACATGTGGCTGGCTTTTGGGGTTGGGAGTAATGACTATTGTAATTAGTTCTATCAAAACAGCCCACTATGTACTGTGCTGTAAAAGTGCATATAAAATACCCTATTGACATCTGAGTGAAGTGTTGGACTGCAATTAATGGGGAGAAAACAAATGTCCAGTGTGCCAAAGGGTCACGTGTGTTCCTGAAGGGACTGAGGCGACGCAGTCGGAGGTCCCTGCGGTGGCGGTCAGCGGGAGGGTCAAGACCAACCAGCTCCTCGTCCAGGAAAGGGGAATTCTTCAGACCGTTCTTCAAAGGTCAATAAAGTAAATCTTATCATCCTAAAAAATCTAGGACACAGTAGCTGGGTTCATCAGCAAATTGTAGCTGGGGTTTGGTCCCCCAGAATAAACGTCAATGGTGCTGGGAGCGCTGCTCAGGTGACTCCCCCCCCCCCCCCCTTATTTATTATCTCTCTTGGGGGATGGGGGGGGAGTTAGAGATCTACCTATTTATTTTTTATTTATTATGTTTATTTATTTTTTCACAATGTCTTGTTTTTTAAACGATATGCTCTGTAAGGTGACCTTGGGTGTCTTGAAAGGCGCCTCTAAATTAAATGTATTATTATTATTATTATTTCCTATGGTAGAGAGGTGGTACATGAAACGGATGACCTGTTAAGATGCTAGGGGGATCAACTCCCATCAGCGGTACCGTATCCCCAACGTCTTAATGTTGTAACCTGTCAAACCCAACGCTAACATTTCGGGAAGCTTTCAGTGCATCCTGACAATGCCACTGTTGGATACATTTACACTTGGTTGGGGCCATTGTATAAATTAATCCATCGATACCATCTCAAAAATAATGCTCTCATAGTGTGTGCTTTTGATTTTTTTGAAGCTTAAGCATTAGCCAACTGATATTGGCTAATGCTTAAGAATCGAAAAATGAATAATTGCTCTTCCGGTCCACACAATGCTTGCTTCATCCTTTGTATAATTTTTATCCCTACCCTTGGTGTATATTTTTTGCCCTTCTTGCTATGACTAATTTCCACTTGGGATCAACAAATTACTGTTTTTTTCAGGTCACGATGGAAGAGCAGATGGGCTGTGCAGTTGCCATGGTGGAGAGACCCAGGTGAGAACTTTGATAAATGGTTCCTTCATTCTTAAATGACCAAATGGCAATCACATAATCCCTCCCGATTTTAATAAAAAATTTGAAGACTGGAATAGCTGAACTGACTTGTATACATTTATTGATGAAAGATGGTAATCCAGCACTGACTATTTAATGTGGTTTTGATGTTGATGCACTATACAATTTTAATTCTTTGCAATTCTATTCACCATACGATTTTATTTATTTGCTATTCTATGCACTATACAATTTTAAGTCTTTGCAATTCTATGCACTGTACGATTTTAATTCTTTGCCATATGGTTTTATTCCTGTGCCGTATAAAACGGAATATGTGCAGTGCGGTTCCTTTGTGATTGTTCTCAGGCGGTGTCCTTTTGGTTCAATCCATCTAAACATGTAATCACCAGCGAGACTTGTGTTTACATGACACTCGAGAACCAAATTATTGGGTCACGCCCCGTGCCCACTACCTCCGTCAGTTGTCCGTTGCCCATTGACTTTGAATGGGGACGGTCGCGCAATGCATTGTGGATCCGTACGTTGACTTGGAGCGTTCGCCACCGTCAGAAAGTTGAAAAATGTTCAACTTTTTCCGGCAGCGACGGGTTCCGTCATCCAATCAGATCGCGTATGCAAATTTAAGCACTGTGACGCGACTCGGGCTCTGACGATACTGGAAAGGGGGAAAGCGGGTCTTCTTGCCTCGCAACAAGCAGGAAGAAGCGGGAGAGAACCCGGCGAAGCGATTTGATTGGCTGACGGTTGCCTCTGCAAAGACTACTCCCCCATCCGTCAGCCACGCCTTCCCACGTCCGTTGACTGACGGTGCAGTGGGCACGAGGCGTTAGTCTCACTGTGATTGTATTTTTAAGATGCATGTATACACCTTAGTCTGACTAAAATCAGACCGGATCGGGTTTCTCATCGTCGGATTAAGACCTCTAGATTATTCGATTGATGATCTCATTAATCGTGCATGTACGTTCAGTCAGGGTTATGCGTTCTGCGCATGTTGGAGATTTTTTCCCAGAGCAGGAAATAGAAGGAGACAATAGTCATGGTGTTGTCACTGTCAAACGGCAAACACGATGGAGGAGGTCCAGGAGCAAGACACACCTTTTGGACGACGAGGAAACTCACCATGATGTACCAGTTAAAATACGTGCACAATTTACAGTTTATGGATGGGAGGAAGACTAGAAACTGATTTTATTTAAAAAAGGGTGATTGAAATGGGTACATGCCATGCCACCTATCGTACTGGGACATGACATGCTTCGGCCATTGAATCCATGTGTACTTGGACATTTGCAGTTGTTTCATAAAAAGGTTGAAGACTCCCTGGGAATAGCTCAACTGACTTGTGTCAATTATACATACATTTATTGATGAAAGATGGTAATCCAGCACTGACGATTTTGATGTTGTTTCCGTAATGACTTGAAGCCTTTTCTCTCCTGTAAATCAATATAAAATCCAACCTAAATTACTGAAGGCAATGACCTATGTTTGATGCCAGATGGTGTTGTTACTGCATTTGTGTCTTTGATTGGCCTTCACGTTTGGGGATCAAAATGTCTTCTAAATCTGCCAGCACACTGTGAGACTGACTTTACTTTGTGCCTTCAATTTATTTCAGAGTATGATGACCGAACCAGTTGATCTACAACGATGGCCTACTCCCCATCCACCCTGAGGATCCCTGGCTACACCTACAATCCAATCTACCCCAGACATAACCACTCTGAGCTCAACAACTCCTCCTGCCTCCTACACACCATACTGTTACCATTTTAACTTTAACTAAAAAAGTACTGTAATTCACACCATGTTGTAGGAAAAGCATGTTTAGCTCAATGATTTATACATTCTATTTCTGTGACCCCAACTATTGTATTTCTAACCCAGTAACCCTCGTAACCCTCTTCTAAGGGAGCGACTAAAGGGACAAAGCTGGAGCAAACCTGAGCTTAACAATCTTTCTAATCTTTCTTTCAAATGTCCTAAATTGAAACATATAAAATGCCTAAAGTAACTTGTCTAACAAAACAAAAAGCCAACCTAATAACCAAACTTAACCATCTAACTAAAGATCTCAAATGCCTAAACTCTCTTACCTTAACCGAGTACCTAAACCGAACCATTTACCTAAAATCTCAAAGGCCTAAACTCGCTTACCCCTCAACCTAACCTAATACCCAAACTTAACCATCTAACTGAAGGGCTCAAACACCTAAACTCTTACCTTAACCTAGTACCTAAACTGAACCATCTAACTAAACATCTCAAAGGCCTAAACTCGCTTACCTCAACCTAACCTAATACCCAAACTTGACCATCTAACTTAAAAGCCCAAATGCCTAAACTCTTACCCTAACCTGGTACCTAAACTTGACAATCTAACTAAGCATCTCTAATAACTAAACTCTTTCCTAATACCTAAACAATCTTTAATACAATCACTAATGCCTAAACTTAAACAAACACCAATAATAAAAGTTAACCATCCTTAATCTTAAACCCAAACCAGACTTGTCCCTGGGTCGCTCCACTTTGTTTCTTTAAAGGCATATCGTTTCCCCTGCATCTGTGTTTTATTCCTTGAGGACTTCAGGTGGGGTGCCATAAAGTGTTGCATGGGTTCTTGGGTCAATTGTGGCACCCATTGCACTCCTGACCATCCCTGGAAGAAGGGATCCCCTCCACTGCGTTTCTTCTCAAGATTTCTTCCTTGCTGATTCAAGGAGTTTTTTCTTGCCCGTGTGGGGGCATGGGTAAAGGGGGGTGTCACAAATATTTGGCCTGTTAAGCCCTTTGAGACTGTAATGGTGATTAAGGGCTATACAAATAAAATTGAATTGAATAAAGATACTTCATCTTTACAGATTTTGTTTTGGGGAATTGGGACAGCTGAGCAGCTTAAGCATCCTTACTGGTGAATCTGATCTGATGATCAATCATAGGACTATGAAGCTGCAGAGTTCTTCCAAGAAAGGGTTCCAATCCAGAATAGCTTTTAACACACTTTATTTGTTAAAGTATTTCGGTATGTAACTATGGAGCAAAAGGAGGTGGAAGCGTGTTGAACACGTGCTGAGCGTCTCCTGCTGATCAAAAACATTAACCCTTTGTCTGGTAGCAGCTAGAAGATTCTGAAGTCCAACTTCTCTGTCGAGATTGAACTGAAATGCAATGCACAACATGCAATTTGTCCTTATCTCAATTTTTAAAACTTTTTATATTTTTTATTATTACTATTTATTGTGCTGCGCCCTCTCTCTCTGTATTAATACTGTACTTGACTTGGGAAGCCCTGCACAAGAATTCCAATGTGTTTGAACTGTCTGGTTTATGCACAAATGGCGAATAAAAACCTGAACCTTGGAACCTTTTTTTTTTTACCTTTTTGAGATTGATAGGGTGAAGTGGGCGTGGGCCTATGTGACGTATTAGCCTCAGCTTCACCTATCTAAAGGTGCTGCCTTCTGTGTGGTTGGAGCAGCTATTGCAGCCTTCAATAAGGTCCTGCTCCCCTTGTGGCAATGTATAGTATTTAGGGCTTATATGTTTGGTCCTGCTTCCTTGGGGCTATGTGGGGGCAGCTCAGGTTCTTAAAATACGTAACAAAGCCAATAACATAAGGCTGAATATGTGAAAAGACAAGGTAGATAATGATCGAGGAGTAAACAAGGAAATGATTGGTAAATATCTAACATGGAACCAAATGACTATTATTGATCTGTTATCCAAGTGCCCCTGACTGCAGCCCGCAGATCGAGGAGGAGCTAAATGTGGCGGGTCTAAACGTTTAAGCCAGCCCACATTTAAGGAAAATTCCGCGCAGCATCATGGACTCAGACGGAAATACGTTCTCCCGCTTGTATTTCCGTCTGAGTCCATGATACTGCGCGCTTTTCTGCCTAGAGGTAAGTTGCCGCTCTCTGTTCGTGTACATTATAAACTAATGTATGGATAGACCAACAAGTTGATCATTAAAATATTCATGGAAGTAACATGCATAGGCCTCATGTTTGTCATGAGGTTGTTTGAAAAATAGCATTTAGGCAGTGTTTTTCATATTTTTTTAACGCCATGCCCTTGGGCATGGCGTTAAAAAAATATGAGGACAATTAAATAATATGAGGACAATTAAATAAACTCAATGTTTTGCTTATCGGTAATATTCTCCACATTGGTAAGATATGTTCGTGAAACATTGAAATGATTTCAATTTTGCTTTTCCCTCCAGATTTGCCTGCACATTGCACCACATAACACACACATAACGAAACCAACACTTCTTTTAAGAACTCCTGTCTGTCTTTGTCTGACTGACTGACTGACTGACGGATGTCTGTCTGTCTGACGGACCGTCTGTGTCCTTATTTTCTGTGGTCAGGTAGGTTCACTGCAATGCTTAAAAAAATCATATTTCATATCGGGTTTATAAAAACAGTTACTAATGCGCTATATTTGTGTGTGTTTCTACCCTAGAGAATAAAGAACGTAATCAATACATTCACTTGAATTAGAGTATGATAAGGCATAATAAACAGGATTTGAATATCAACATTTAATGCATGGCCTTACTCTTTGCATAGGGCATTCCATTTTGATATTGGAATTCTGCGTTGACAATGATCAAAATAAAACTAATGAAATACATTCATTTATTCATTCTTTGTGTCCATTTGTTACCCACAGCTACTTTGATTGACCTTGTGTTGCCTTCGTACATGTGCGTGACAGGTGTACCACTGCGATTGCCATACTTTTATTAAAATACATTGTTCACACCTCAGGGCCTAACAAAGCAAGGGTGCTCCAACAACTGTGGCGTGTGTTTTGATGGTAAGACCTAATCAGTATGTTATAGCATTGCTGTTGTCTGTAAAAAGGTTTGCTTGCTACATTAAAACCACATTAATTTGTATTGAAAAAAAATTATCCTTGGGAACACGCCTGACATTATATTAACCAGTACCTCTTGACTTACAGTACACTCTGTACATTGTAATGGGGGCCAATTGTGATTTCAGAGAGGTATGTGTAAATCGTGACACATTATGCTTAGTGTACAAGGTGTTATTTCTTTTTACAACATATTAACATCTTCCTGCATTTCCTTCTTCAAAGGAAAACATGCTGCAAATTAGATGATGGTGGTGTCTCGCTCTCTGCAGAACTTCCCTTAGCGTAAGTGCCCTGAATATCACACTTTTGAATCAAATGACAAAAAAAACAGTTTTACGCACTGCCAACAGACCAACGTGAAAGTTTTCATAGTTACTGTATGTTGTCATAAAATCACTAAGGGCTGAGGAAGACCGATTGCAGGACAGAAAACGGCGACGAGTGCAAGGAGAGCTACAGGTGAGAGGTCATGGATTAATTAGTCTTGTAGTAAACTATTGCTAGACTAAAGCGTAATAATCCACTTATTTCAATTAACTGTTTCACATCTTGCATTGTTATTGTGCCTATAAGAACCGCAATCTGTTTCCTTTCTAGACGCTGGGAAATGACGGACCTGGAAACCGGGAAACAGGTTGCTTATGGGCCAGAT
>NC_079429.1:11766508-11806309 GCF_026213295.1 Gadus chalcogrammus
AGAGAGAGAGAGAGAGAGAGAGAGAGAGAGAGAGAGAGAGAGAGAGAGAGAGAGAGGAGAGATAGAGAGAGAGAGAGAGAGAGAGAGAGAGAGAGAGAGAGAGAGAGAGAGAGAGAGAGAGAGAGAGAGAGAGAGAGAGAATATGCTGCAATGGATAGGAAGTAGGATGTGATGTTTAATTTCTCAGTTGAAGGATGATTCTGTAATCTATCTTCTTGACTTCCCCGCTTCGGACCAACCCAGGCAGGTGAAGTGTCAAAATAACAAAGCCTTTTTTAATCATGTGATAGCAATTTGACAGCAGCACACACTGACACACACTGCAATTAACAAAGCACAGACTGCTTGTTCTTTTGGTAATGTCTTGCTGTGATCTGGTCTTTTATGCATCTGGAGTATGTGGGGAAACTGACCTCTGCAAAACATGCCATCCAGAAAACAAGCTGAATCATTTCCATAAGCAAGGAGCTTGTATGTGAACATGTTGGTTGTGGGTCCTAGCTGTGTTAACAAGAGATGGTGATCATGGGTCAGAAATTTTACATAGACTCATGCATTGCTGTGTAGGGCTGGCCCAATTAATCATTATAAACTTCATGTATCGTAAAATAATACAGAATTTTTGCTGTAAGCTATCTACAAATTGTGGTTAATTTTATGGCTTCTATTGTCCTCGTAATTTATTTAGCCTGCGAGACCATCAACCATCATGAGAGTATTTTTGGACACAGTCAAATGAGAGGCAATTCATTCAAAGAAGAGCTCTCCTTTGATGTGACCCACTCACTGCCTGCCGTCCCCTGTCGTTCGGGTACCACATAGCCAGAAGGCTCTAATGCTCTGCTCAGAGAACCCACCTGACAGAAGTGCATGTTGAGGTGTGAGTCAAGGGCTTCACTTCTACCTTCAGACCTCACTTGAGTCTGTTTTGAGTCAGCTGTCCACCCTATACCGTCGGCCTGTCCCTGGGTGTTTCCCTGGCCCTGTTCCAGCCCCCTCCGGCAGTACAATAGCTGCTGTAAGCCGAGAATTGTATGAGGCTGTGCAAGCAGCAAAAAGGCGGCCGGGCGTACATTCAGAAAGCCCTATTGCTGCTAAATCAAACATTTGATAACAATCCTCCGGTTATGCCCTCGAGATAAGATTAGAGTAGAAGGGCTGTCACCTTGGTCAGAACGTAAGCCTAATAATAGCGGGCCCGTGCGATCAGAACGGTTATTAGCGATGCTTTGTAACGGGGATGTGGCTGGCTCTCTCTGGGTATTTCTCCCTCTGGGCCTTTCATCTGGGCCCCGTATCCATTACCTTAAGCTGCCAACTGTTGCGAACACAACGGTCCGACCCTGGCTACCCCCCAGTCCCACTGACGCTTGGGGAGCCATCCAACGCCGCGCTATTGTGTCAACCGTTGTCATATTCACTTACCGGCCCGTCTCCCTGCATACCAGGTAACCGTGGTTACGGTCCTTAAAACCGTCAGCCCTGGCCTGCGCTGTGAGGGACGCCCCTCGTTGTGGCTAACAAGTCAGATGTTAGCATAGCGGTATGTGTGACACACTTCTATCTAAATCGATTCTTCCCGGGTTGGGCAACGCAACAGTTTCACTGAAGCTCAGCTGATGCCGGGGAAAACAACAGTTGTTTTGTTTTTTTGTTTACCCCCCCCCCCCCTGGCCTTCCCTTCCCCCTCGGTTGGCCTGGTACAACGGAACCGTAGGCCGTCTATTTTCTGCCGCAGACAGTCTTGTTTGAGTTTGTTTGTTAACACAAAGTGTGGCCTTCATCGCTGCCTCCCAACACGTTCTGGCAGCCTGGGTCGACACCAGCAGGCTGTCTGCAGAACCATGGCTCCCGGTCGGACATCTGGGTCTAGTTGGTCGCCGATTGTATGTTGTTGTGGCTGTCAAAGATCTTGTCTTTTTGGTAGGCTTTCTTAAAGAGCTGCTCCAGCAGAGTGTGTGTGTGTGGTGTGTGTAGTTGTGTACTGGATGTCTCCCCAACTAGCACTAATCCATGCTCCTCAGGTTTCCTTTCATTTTTTTTGGGGGGGGGGGGTGGTGGGGGGTTGGCCTGGACCACTACAACCTTCTTACGTTGGCCCTCCCCACTCTGTCTCCCCCCATCTCTACTTTTCAACCCCTGTCTTTCTCCTCTCTTCCCCCCCTCTCTGTCTTTATTCACTCTGTGTGCTATCCTTTTTTGCCACACTGGAGGATTTAAAAGCCCCCCCCATCACTGTGTATCCCTGCTCCTCTGCCGTCCAGCCCCCTTCATCACTGCCATCCTTCCCTCCCTGACTGTCTCTCTGTAATTGAAAGCAGCTGTCCACCACTGTCACGGGTTCACCATAGTTTGCCATCGCCTGGCTACCCCCCCTCCCCCAACCATCCATCAAACCAAAAACCTAGGCAGAAGGGGTTCATCAGGCTCCAGGTTAGCATTCCTATAGCTGGAGCTATAACTTGGTGGGTCGGTTAGAGTAGACTACCCGTTGCTAGACCCGTGGCTGAAATGTTGATATTCAGGTTAGACCTGGCCAATTGAGAAACGCCACAGAGGAAGTACAAGACAGACAACACTCACTGAGAGCACGAGGCTGCAAAAGCTCTAGATAGCAGGATGGAGAGAGATGCAGACGAACGATATAGGGATTGAGAGAGTGGGAAAGTGTCAGAGTTGGATTAGCAACATAGTGGAGGGGTGAGGTCCAGGCTTTTAAACCAAATTTCGTAGGTCAAACAGCTTGGTTAATTTTGCTAGCTTTGGTGTCTGTGCATTCGTCTAATTTGATTCACAATAGTTGGTTGATTTAGGGCTGAGCTAATCAAAGGATGTTTCTGTTGAAACTCCACTGCAACACATGTACCATGTGATTCTCCTCTCTGTGTAACCTCTGCTCCCTGATGCAGTGTAATTAAAACGGCTCTGGAACTGGGTTTAGGTTTCACAGAATCTCAAAACATTAACTTTCCGCCTGGCTTCGACTACTATTGAGGGACACATGGGCTTCATCAGCCATTCCTGGACGGTCTCCAGGAATGGCCCGTCCAGGAACAATGAAAAATGGCGTTGTACACTACACCCAAAGTTATGCTGCCATTTCCATTGTTCAAAACTAACTATTGTTCCTTGACTTACACACGAACAACAGACTAGCATCCTATTTACATTCTTTCAACAGATAGCAAACACTTTTCCCATCCGGCCAGCGAGATTCCTAATAGAAGTAATGAACCTCTCGATTTGGGCTGGTGAACCACAAGGTTAAAGCATTGTATCTGGTGGCAGCTTTCCACTGGGGGTATAGGACTGCCCAAGCTTGTAGGCTACCAAAAAATTGTTTCCTTCAGTCCCGTTCGAAAATACTGCTGACAAAGATAAACGTTAATGCGCCCCACTCCTATCCCCTAAACTCCCGAACCTATAACCTATAACTACAAGGGCATAACTGGAAGCTTGAATGGTTGCTATTGTCTGTGGAGTTTGAGCCCCCATCGTCGCAGTAGGCTGCACGCTGCAGCCCAGTTAAGCCATGCCATCTGGATTTAACTGTCATTGTGCATAGCAACTGATATAACTTAGACTCTGTGTCCTCCCCTTATGTCTTATTTGGTGTAATTGTGTCACTTAATCTGACGTTTATTTGTCCTCACTGTATTCTGTGTCTTGCCAATTTACCAGTTAATCAGTCAGTTGGTTGTGTTGTTTTCTATTGATTTGGATTGTTCAACTGTAGGAAACGGCTACAATAGCCAATAGTTTGTGTGTGTGTGTGTGTGTTCTCTGATGTGTGCTGGGGATTGACATCTGCACCTCCTCACAACATTGCGGCTTTGGTTGCCCTAAAGCACATATGAATTATTGACCAAGTAATGTTTAATATGTTAACGTGGGCATAAAGGCAGTCGTCACCACTCCTACACACGTCCAGGCCTGACAATGTTTTATTGCGCTCCCCCGGAGGTAGCCCACAAGTCAGTGTCTAGACTTTATGAACTACCAGTTCTGCCTGATGGAGATGACAAAAACAACCCCCCTCTACCCAGGTTGGATGGAAAATAAGGTCCTTCATAGGTTCACAAAGTACCTACCTATTAGCCTTATTAACGCAGAAACCTTCCCATTATACCCCTACTGTGGGGAAATATGATGAAATACGGTGGAGGAGGAAATATAATTGCCGTCTCGAACATAACATGGGGTAGCAGACGAATTAAAACACAGCAAGAACATTATGCACACTATAATTAACCAAATGTGACTGACGGGGTTAATTGGCGATACCCAGGTAGTATCTGACCATATCTGTTCCTTTGTGTTCCCTGTACTAGTATGGATGGATGAATACCAGAGATGTACGGATATATCTGCCCCCAATGTAGGCCTACATTCACAATTGTGTAATATTGTATGTGTTTTTGTGTATTTTGTTATAAAATATAATTACTAATGCTATCGTCCTAAAATGAATGAATATATCAACTTCGAAGTGTCTTTATAGAGGCAACCATTAAGAGGTGGCTATTGATAAGAGGCATGGGCCCAGGGTGTTCTCACGGCCTCCTCCTTTTAAGTGGATCTAATCGGCCTGACTCCTTAGTTAACTATTAATAGGCTCCAGTCTGGGGCGGTGACGTAGCAAGGCAGTACACAGACCCCACCGTCATGGTGCTAGCTTGCCTGTTGAACTCCCAAAACGACCTCCTCATATTGGATAGACCGCGTGGACCAAATATTCGTGTTCCTCTAATTCTACGTGGGCAGTGGTTCCAGCGTCGGTCATTTTTTAAATCTGTGTGTAATGCTGTTACAGAGTGTGAAGCTTCGGGGACTTCCACAGTAACTTCTCTAAGCCCTGAGCAGTTATAGCAAAGCTTTTCGCATTACCCAGCATCTCATTACTGCTTAGAATCTCATTGCTACTCAGACTGAGCTGGTTCTACCCTTGCATTTTAAGATCAGAATCCCCTGAAACAAATGTAAGGTTTAACATCAGCTTTCAGCAAGATGAATAATTAGTCTCCAAACGTGGTGTCGTAAACACTCCCAAAACCGCAGGGCCCATAGGAGCAAAGGATTAAGATTACAGCAACCGCTTACGTCTAGTGGTCAAGGTGTTTGACTCCAAGTCCCAGGGTTCTGGGTTCCAACCACAAGGTCAGCAGCCGGCCTGTAGGCAAAATCCCTACCTGCTCATCAATTACATGCCGCTTTAGATCAAATCCTTCGCTTAATGTCTAAAGAAATGGTAAGACACAACCGAGTCCAGTCCAAAGATAATATTGAGGTGATCTCCCTGCAGTCATCTCTGCATGGAGGCTTATTTTGGTCCGGATATTCACAGGGATACCCTACTAGCCTAGCCCATGTGCCAATACTGGACCAGATTTAGGAGACTGGTCCCTCCCCAAGCAGCTGTTGCCCAGACTGGCTCTATATTAGTAAGAAAATGCATGGTGTCTAGTTGTTGGCCTCGGTTAACCGTCCTCAAAGCAGTGTACTGCGCTGTTTAGGTTGGATTATATTGAAGTTGTTTGGCAATTTTTCACGCCCTATTAAGAAGTTTGGTCGAAGTAATGCTGACTCTGCCTTTACGGTGTGAAACACGTCAGCTTTGCTATAAAATGGCTCACTTATGTCTTCACCCCATGGAGAGAGACTTGTTGTGCTGCATGAAGCCCTCCATTTGCTCTCTCAAATTGGGAAAGGACGGAGCGAACTGAGCCCACATCAGCCATTGCGTGGCTTAGTCAGATTGGTCACCAGTAGCAATGTAGTTAAGGTATACATTTGCCTCCTTTACCTCTGGTACTTCTAGTACCACCTTTCTACTAAGCTCAGGGAAGGCTACTGAAATGACCTTAGGGTGTTCGTCCCCCCTGAAGTCTACCTGTCCTTCAGTAAGACGGTCTTACCCCTACCTTCTCCTGATGACACTGATGACAGGACTAATTCACCAAGTCACTTTGGGTGAAGGTGTCTCCTAAATGACTAGACCTAAATAGTAGTACTAAATACAGTTTTTTTGTGATGACAAAGGGGTGTAACGGTACACTGAAGTCACGGTTCGGTTCAGACATCATGGTTCGGTACGAGTTCGGTACAATGAAAACAACAAAAATTCAGAGGGCAATTCTTTTTTATTGTCTAAGATTGTACCACCTAATGTCATACAGTCTCCCCTGAGCTAGCTGCAACAGACTGAACAGTCTCATCTAAAATGTAAACAGTAAACAATAAGTACCCCACATCTGCACATCACCTCCAGACTCCATCCGTAACTTGTAAACAAAATAAGACTATCAGTTATAAAACTGAAAATTCAGCATGTCTTATTTATGAAAGTGCAAAGTACACAGAATTTGCGCATTTCCACCGGAGGGTGTGGTCGGTTCGGGGCGTCTTGGTGGAGTAGTGAAGGTGCAGTGCAGCGCAGCTCAGTTATGGCTCGCGTCTCCACCTCCGACAGAACCCTTATGGCGCATTTCCACTTGAGGGTGCGGGTCGGTTCGGCGCGGCTTGGCTCCCACGCTGGATATAGACCTCGGATGCTGGGTTCACTTTAGGAAAGGTTTCTTTTTTTTTTTCATCTTATGGGAACGTCAGGTCACCTTGATTTCAAATGGGTGAGGTCAACTGACTTTTGATTAATGAATCTGGGAATACGGAAGTGATTTGATAAAGTATGAAAGAATGTTCTTAATACAAGTCAAGCCTGTAATCTTGTTTGTACAGTCCTTCATCACAGTCACAGTCTCAAAGGGCTTCACAGGCCAAATAACAAGACATCGTCTCACCCTCAAGTCCGGAAAAGGGCCTGGACACACTTATTTTAAAGCTTATTCATTTAACTTTCTTAACGGCATAAAGCACACATGTTGAGATAACTTTAAGTTGTACGAGCCGGTGGGCTTCACCTTTCAAACATTCATATAAAAACTGTTTTCCCTCCACCTCAAAGGCCTGTATAAAACCCTAAAGGGTCAAAACTGATTCTCCCCACGTTTTGTCCCATGCTGTACACTTGAATTACCTGTGTGTTTTCACGGTTTGTTTGCCTCCAGAACAGAAGTCTGCACAACCTCTGCACAATGCTTCCTATGTACCAGCTTTCATTGCCTGTCAATGCTAAGCTGGATTTTAATCAATGTGTTTTTCTTTTCATTCCCAGGGCAGAGAAAACAGAAGTTCTCAGCGATGACCTCCTACAGGTAAATCATTAAAGCTTGTATGCCGGATTCGAACACAGCAGCTCACTGAAGCGCCATGTTTCAGGCTTCCAGGGATGAAGAAACACCTTGTTGGTTAGGGGTGTTGAACTCACAGCCCAAAGGTTCTCGGGTCCATCCTCCATAGCAGCAGTCTACCTGTAGACATGCTTACATATTAGCTCCATTAATGGAGAAATCATTTTGAGGGCTATCTTTTTGTTGGTTGTCACATTTGGGATCTCAGTTTGAATAATATATTCGTGATGGAAAACACTGAAGAAAATAAGTAATGCCAATGGTCTTAACTTGGGTTGTGCACTTGTGTTTCTCATGATGATGTCTTAATGCTGCTGCAAATTTGAGATTTTATGGATTATAGAGAAATGATAACGATGGATAGAAAGGAATTGTGAAAATGTATTTGCTAGGTTGAGAGTAGATGTATATCATTGATTGACAGATCTGTGTCTAAACCGTGAACACATGTGTGTCTTTGGATATTATTATGCAAGGCATGCATGCGTATACGGGTAGGGCTTTCCCAGGGAAGCCTCTCCTCTCTGCAACTGTGACAGACAGCAGGTGTGGTCGCTTCACAATGCCGGCTGTCTCTTTTAAAGAGCCAGTGAAGCGTTTCAGCTGGAATTCGAGTTCTAAACGGGGGCCTTACTTCAGTCACAGCGATTTAATGGCATAGATTCGTGCGTTGATGATCATATGAGCCAAATGACCACGTTTTAAAATGGTTTTGGGTTCACTGACTCTTTAAAAGAGATTCCAACCCAGTTCCCTTCCTGTCACTTGGGAATGCGTGTGTGAACCCCAGGCTCTGTGTGTCAACAGCTACGACCTGTGTGCTATGAGCCACTCCTTTGGACACATGCCAGATTGACTTTAGTTATTTGAATCTGTTATTTATTTGTTTTTCAGTTTCACCTTTGTTTAACCAGAGAACAAAAAACATGGAGATTACGTAATCTATTCATGGCCGAGAACGGCAGCAGCAGGCTGCCGTTCTCGAGGCTACGCCACGTGAAACGTTACAGATGGACAATTGTTTTGGGACAATGAAACCACAAACAATATATGTAAAATACAGTAGTAACGTAAAAAGACACTGCACAGGTGGAGAATGGGAGGGAAAAACATTGACAAGTAAAGGAAGGCCTAGAATGACACCTATATGCATTTAAAGTGTTAAGTTAGCGTATTCCAAGTCATTGCAGCAATGTGTAGCGTTTATTCCTCCCTCATCAGTATAGGCAGGATCCTTGAGGAGCCAGTGAAACCACTGTTTCAGCTGGAATTCAAACACTATGAGATAAAATAGTTTTCTTTGGATTGACTGTTTTAGGAAAGATGGGGGTGTGTTATCCCTATGGTTACGACCAGCGCCAACTTTGTGATACTTTTTTAGTACGGTTATGTGTGAGTGTTATAATATGGTTATGAGAATTCTAATGACTACTGTTGGTCGTGACGATTGCTTTAGAAAAGGCATTTAACCCCTTTTCCCTAAACTGGGGACTTATTACATTAACAGGGATAAAATGACATAGTTAATATTTGTGAGGATCAAATCAGACAATTTCACACATTTGAAACTACAGATGTGTACAGGTAATTTCAGATTTCCCTAATCAGTGTGTGAGCCTTCTGGACATAGGCAGTACTAATAATCATGTTGGGGTATCTGTTGGACAAGCTGATGTGGCCATTCTTAGTTCCTCAGACTAAGCTAAATGGGATAATAGAGTAATGTGATTACTTGATTGCAGTGCAGTCTTTAAGACCAGAAAAATAGAAAAGAGCATGCAATATGCAAGTCATGGCACAATATTTCTTTGGATAACCATTTATCGTGGATATATTCACAGTGTTCAATTGTATTAAGAAGTTATATCAAACAATATTAATGAAGTCCCAACTCTATTTTGTGGAATAAAGATAACCTAACCGTAGGAACCACCTACAGAACTTTGTTGTTACAACATTAAAAGTCCCCTCCCCCACTATCCCAGAGTTAATAATTAGCCATTTATCCAAGCTAGAGGGCCCACTGTTGTGGTGAGGGAGTGGTGTCCACCTGCTCACGGCCTGGGTAGCCTAACAGAATGCTGGCCTGAATCATCTGTCTGCTCGGGACAGACAGATGGACAGGAGGGCCGACTAACAGACAGACAGACAAAGGGGGTCGGCAAGAGGAAGGAACAGAAGTCCTCTTGGGAGGAAAGCAAAAGAAAACAACATGTTATTCTGCAGAGGTCATTTATTCTAGTGGTTGAGAAGTTTTGTTTTCACTGAAGTGAAACAGAAATCCAAACCTCAGTGGAATCACTCATTTACAGTTAAGACTTTAAGGAACTCGGCTCATTTTTATTTTATGCAAACCACACATGACATGACATGTTTCCCCCCCCCCCCCCCCCCCCCCCCCCCCCCCCACACACACACACCAGCCACCCCGCCCCATGACAATCTGTGGGTGAACAAGGCCTCCCTGCCACCTGATCCACGATCACCGTCGCCGTCCTCCACCTTACTCATGCTTTACCTTCACCACCCATGTCATCTGACCCTCCCCGTATCGAGGCGTGGACCCTCAGTCTCTCTTCATTTAACCTGACCCCCCCCACCCCCCAAACACACCTCTCACTCTCGGTCAAAGGTCAAACCGGTCACTGTAACCCTCACCCTTCTTTACCTTATGTAAAATCCCATTCTAAAGGGTCCAACGGAGACTGTACGTCCCTTTAAAGATGTAAAAAAAAAAGCTTCACTCATCTTTTACTTCTTAATCATTTGATGGGCATATCTTGATTTCGTTATTCATTCCTAATATAAAAACAATGGTCTCTCTCTCTCTCTCTCTCTCTCTCTCTCTCTCTCCTCTCTCTCTCTCTCTCTCTCTCTCTCTCTCTCTCTCTCTCTCTCTCTCTCTCTCTCTCTCTCTCTCTCTCTCTCTCTCTCTCCTCTCTCTCTCTCTCTCTCTCTCTCTCTCTCTCTCTCTCTCTCTCTCTCTCTCTCTCTCTCTTTTATATATATATATATATATATATATATATATATATATGATTGAATAATGCTATTTGGATAACAGATGATGACACGGAACAAATTATTATAATGTATTTTAGAGGATGCCGAGTTGGCCTGGTAACAGGCCTCACAACAGTTCTTTGTCACTCTCCAGTTAGGGAGAGGCAGAGGCTCATATCTTATTCATTCATCCGTCAGCCGACTCCAAACCAGTTAGTGTTTTGCAACTAACTACTTTACCATTCTTGAATGTCGAGCCGATCTAACCCTTTCTACATCTCTGCCTCTCGCTCTCTCTCACTGTCCTAATTTGTCTCTCCCTCTCCCTCTCACTCCCCCTGGCTGCCTCCGTGTTTGGGATTCCCTTGTCCATCATGGTCTGGGCTCCTCTGCTTATGCATTGCTAGTGTGCGTGCATGTTTTCTTTGTGCGCAAGTGACTAACGCTTTATTTGTGTCTGATTGTGTTATTATGACGGAAACAGGAGACAAAACAGAACACGCACATAAACACAGGCACACCCACCATCCTTTCCACTGGTCAAATGGAGACTTATAAGTGAGGGAATCCCCTGTATGTGTGCGCATGTGTGTGTGGGGGAGAGGTGGTGTGTGTGTGTGTGTGTGTGTGTGTATTGCGTCTATCTGCAGTGTTTCGCCTGAAAACTTCCAGCAGTGGAACAGCTAGGTTCCAAAGGTGCTGGATTTCTAGCGCCACTGCATCTGCCATGCGAAAAAAAAAATGATGCCTTGTAAAGACAGTTGTAAGAAGTTGGAATTATGTTGGCTACTCTAAATGCTATTTTGTTTTATTTGAAAATGCAAGAATCATAGGTTCCACCTACTGCACCCCCCTCAATTGTAACATAGTATCATTGTCATTATTGTCATTAGAGAAATGTTGAGGATAAGTACCACAGCAAAATAGTATTATAAGCTATGAGCTTGTGACCGAACCACAGTGGATTGGACCAATCAGCGTCCTCTGATGGACTACGCGATCCATGTGATGGACGGTGATAGACAGATGGTTCATCGAATCCCTTGCCCAGTATGTTTTGAAAGTGCCTGCCCTCTTCCAGACAGTTTCGCTAGACGACCTACCAGATAGCTTTTTTTTTTCTTTTTTTAAGATAGACAGGAAAGGTATAGGAGAGAGAGGGAAGACATGCAGCAAAGGACCACGGTCAGGATTCGAACCCGTTCGCTGCGGTAAGGACTGAGCCTTCAATGGTACGCGCTCTACCCGCTGAGCCAATGGGGCGCCCCCCTTACCAGATGGTTCTGTGAAACCATCTGGCAGGTCAGGATAACTAGATTTAGACAAATGTAGCATAAAAAGAGGAAGTGAGATAATATTAGAAAGTAGATGTATTTGATTGTTGAGAACAGAAGTCCCAGTATTATGAAACCCAGAAGATGGGATGGATACAAATTTGAAGTGAAAAACATATTTGTTTGTGTTGGAATGCACCCAAGGCCCATTGGACTCAGTGATCACACTCAAACTTCCCTGAGCAAAAACCCAACACCGCTGCTGGAAGCAATCGGAGGGGAAGCACTGATGGGCCATATTTAACCCAGCTGTTTTGAAAATGCAGGGGGCACCATGAGTTGGGAGTGACGTACGTACGTGTATGTGTGCGCGTGTTTGTGTGTGTGTGTGTGTGTGTTTCGGAGGCGGATATGTATTCCGGAGCCTGTGGAATGCATGTGTTCTGTTTTCGGAGCGTGGTGGTGGTCCGCGGTTCCTCCCCTGTTGCTCTCCCTGCCCTCTGACCCTCGCATTGTCTCTCCCTTCACCCAGTCCTCCTCATGAATCAACGTGTCTTTCCTCTCGCTTACCTTTCATCAAACGTACATCAGTGTGTGTGTGTGCGCGCATGTATATGCGTCTTTTTGTTCCCATGACTTGTTGTTTCCCCTCCGGTCTTGCCATTTTGGGAAGGGCAGCCACACCCCTCCTGTTCTGTTCTGTATGGCAGAGCGAGTCGTAAACAACTGGGGACCTGCCCTGCGCGCCATCTCTCACGGGAGCTGCCAAGTCTCAAAGCCACCGCTCTCGCAGCGTCACCGACCGTGGCTTCTGTCTGCGGGGCAGGGGTTGGGCCGGGGCCAGCCCGCGGCTGAGGTCTATTCGAGGGCATCGGGAGGGCTTAAACACGCTCCACCGAGACCTAGCCTAATGCTAATGTCTTGTCTTGTGCGTGTGTGTGTGTGTCTCTTGGATAAGCACCTGGCAGTAGCAGTACCGCCAGGCCGCAGAGCTTTCAATTGGCCTCTGTGCTCCCGGGCAGGCTAGCTGTGAGCCTTATCATTGAGCCGCTCATCAAAGATAGCATTATTGTAGGTTGTGCTGAAGAGCACAGAGTGGATCTGTGTAGTCCGTGGTCGGCTCACAGGGGCAGGCCTGTTGCGGTCCAAAATAAAGAAGTGTTTTTTCCTTCTTTATTTTTCTCCCC
Source organism: Gadus chalcogrammus (assembly GCF_026213295.1). Lineage (NCBI taxonomy): Eukaryota > Metazoa > Chordata > Actinopteri > Gadiformes > Gadidae > Gadus > Gadus chalcogrammus. Next base: position 11,779,220 of record NC_079429.1, read on the forward strand.
CTGAAATCCACACAACCTTTTCTTCTTTTTTTTTTTTACAGTCTGTCACAGCCCGCTGGCCGTTGCCATGGCCACGCTTTGGATGAGTCATCGTTTTGTTTTTTCGGGGAACATTCCAGCAATGGCCCGATCGGACAAGCCGTATCAATCTTGTTTTACCTTTGACCCCTCTGAGAAGAGGGGCGGGGGGGGAATACAAACAAAATAAAAGTTATGACGCAGAGATTCTCACAGGCTGCCAGCAGATCAAATCAGGCCTGGTAGTAATTGCAGTTTGGGAACGTGAAACATCAGAGAGCCACCCATGGAATCAACAAGATCCACAATGGGTCTTTATACGACGCCTGAACGTCAGTGCGTGCATGAGTCTGTTTGCATTGCTGACGTCGTCCTGTTTCGCCTCAATCATGAAAAGAAAAGTAGGGAGGTTTGAAAGGGATTTGGGACAGCGCCTGAGTGCTGATAAGACTTATCTCACCCGAGTTAATCACGCGCTTACCGCACTCAGTGGAGCGATGACGCGGCGAGGAGGGCCGTCACGCTGTCTCTGAGCGTTGAGTCAGCTGTTGACCCGGGCCTTTATCCCTCCTAAAGGTCACTCAGACACTCTGGGGCGCGGAGATTGGCCTCTGTCTGGCCCTGTTGTTTGGGGTTCAATGTTTGGATCGATTTCTCCCAAGTAACGTGTGTGTGTGTGTGTGTGTGTGTGTGTGTGTGTGTGTGTCGCTGCTACATATACCCTTGAGTATTGATGCCCGTATCATGAGGACCCATGCAATTTAAACATGATTCGGTCAATGTACTATAATGCACTTTAACTGTTTTTGTCCCTGTACTAATTGTCTTTGATGTGGACTTTAATGAATCGTTTAAATGTGTGTGTGTTTGTGTGTGTGTGTTCTCCAGATCGAGCGGCGGATGGAGGTGGTGCGGGTGGTGTCCCACAACACACACAAGCGGATGGTCACCTGCCTGCAGGGCCACGTCGGTGCGGACGCCGAGAAGAGACACGTACGTTTCATCGGGTTGGACTGGACACACGCCCCCATTTTGCGTTTACTCATCATTCGCTCATCGCTATGTTATCATGATATGATTTTCTAATTCTATTATGTACATTTCATTTTTTTAAAGGTGACCTATTATACCTCCAGGTGTGAGTGTGATTAGCCATTACAAGCTGTTTTGAAATTCGGCCCTCTTCTGACATCCCGAGTGGGCGTGGCCAACTAGATGTGTGCTGGATAGATCAGTCTACCAGCCTACACTGGAGCAAACTGCAGCTGGTTGTATAATATGTCACCTTTAAACACTCCCAAAATGAATGGATTTCTCTCCAAAGTTGTCAATAACCAATCCTCTCCTTCCCAGGGAAGTGTGTAACTCTGTGTTTTATTCAGCAGTCCATGTCGCCCAGCCCTCTGTGATTCCATGCGTAGGAAACCCCGTTTGACTTTTCTTTTGCATTTTGTTTCCTTTTTGTTTCCTACCCAACATGCACCTCAGTCTGTACCGCGCCTCTATACAGGAAATGGTCAGGTAAACCAACAAAACAAAACCAAACAACTCCTACGCCACCGAAACGCTTCACCTTAACCACTCTTCTTCCATTTCCTCCTGGCTCCCGCCCGCCCTTCCGCTTCACTAGTCCCTGCTCCAGTGCGTCTCGGCTGGGTTTCCATGGCTGGTTGTTTTCCTCTGGTTCTTAAATCATGCTGACTCATTCAGGGGTGTGACTGGGGACCCGTTCAATAGCGGATCCTGTTCCAGAAGGTCACCTTCTACTTTTTTTCCTCCTTCTTCTGAGGTCTTTTGTAGGGCAGTTCATTCCATTCCTTGCGCTGCCATCTTGTGAGCCATGAAGCCATCTGCGCAAATCTGTTCCCCTCGCTGTGAATGCGCACTTCCTGTCCTCCTCTTTAAATTCTTTAATGTTTTATTATTGAGGGGGAAACATTTTTCTTCTGCTGCTGCGCCTGGCCTCGAGAGAATGTGAAACGGATGTCTTTAGACTTAATCTTTTTAACTTTTGGACAAAACTATGTGGCTCGTTCCAAATCTAATCAGCTTCTACATTTCTCTTCCCCCTCTCTCCTTCTCTCCCTCTCTTCATACCACACCAAACATGAACTCCAGAAAAAGCTTCCCCTGACGGCTCTATCCCAGGCCATGGTGGACGGCGGGGGCCAGCTCGGAGAGGACTCGCTGATTGGGTGAGTGGGAGAGCAGCTCCGGTGATTGACAGGCCAGGCAGCCACCTAGGCTGGACCGTTGCTATGTGGGGCAGATGCACCCCAGAGGTTTGAGAAATTGGACGCCACCAGTTTTGAGGGGGGGGTGGGGGGGGGGGTAAAGAAAAGAGCGGCCCTGCTTTCTGCTTTCCTGTTGACGGGCCGCTCAACAGTTTCTGAGCAGGGAAACTGTCAGTTCAAAATAATGAGGTAATAAGTTGTTTCTATATATAGAGGACATGTATTCAAATTCCCAGTAGATATTAAAAAAAGAATGAGAGCGTGTAGGTCACGAGGCCGCTGGCTTCATTGTCCCTTTGTGTGACTTGTGGTGCAATAAGAGACGGAAATGTCAACTAGTATTAACTATTAAGTAAACCAAACTTTTCTGTACGATTTCACCTTTGCGTCGTTAATGGCCTTATCGACCCTCAGCCGAGGACGGGGAAACGGGAAGTAGGATTGGAAGCATTCCACTTCCTTATACGTGGTTAAAGAGGGTAGATAAAGATTTAAAACATACCACAGCTCCTTGCTTCAAAAAGTACCAACAACCCATTTCTCTATTTTTTCCCGTGTGTGTTGCAAACACCTGGGTATTTCCAGTTGAATGGAGATGTAGATAGTGCCTTGTGTTGTACCATCCACCCAGCCCACAGAAGTGACTCCTCACGCCTCATTCTGTTGTCTAGACATGAGGGGGAAGAGAAAGTACGACAGTCAGCCTGAAGACAAGCACTATTCCAGCCTTGCATGATACAGTTGTTATAAAATGGTTATATATTTTTACATTTGCTCTGCATTGATTGGCTGAGAGGGAGAGCGCTGTTGGTCTCCCTACCTTGTGTGTGTGTCTGTGTGTGTGTGATTGATTCCCATCCAGAGGGATAATCAGTGGCCCTTGATGTGATAATTAGGGAGAAATGTGCCTTGCTGTTCTTAAACCCTTTCTTTCTCCCTTGGTTGCTGTGTGTGTGTGTGTGTGTGTGTGTGTGTGTGTGTGTGTGTGTGTGTGTGTGTGTGTGTGTGTGTGTGTGTGTGTGTGTGTGTGTGTGTGTGTGTGTGTGTGTGTGTGTGTGTGTGTGTGTGTGTGTGTGTGTGTGTGACGATGCAGGAAGATGATGGAGGTGTGCGGGGAAGCAGAGAATCGGCTGGCGTCCGAGCTGATGCACCACGAGCTGCAGGTGGAGAAGGATTGTCTGGACCCTCTCAACCAGCTGGCGGAGGTAACGTCCTCCGCCGTCCATCCACCCCTCCATCCACCCCCATCGACTTATAGAGTTTTTACACTTGATATTTGTTTCGAACAATGATTTTTGTGGAGGCGGGGATCTGTAAGTGCCTATTTGACTATTACAGTGTAAACAAACTCAGCCCGCACTAGACAATTACAAAAAAAATGTCTGTAGTGGTCTCAAGTCAACACTGTGGAGACTGGCCACTTTACAAATGAACAAGTTAACTTCCCTTTTGAAAGATACTTCCACTCCCACAAACTTTTCCCTTCGATCGTGTAAATGTTTCCCTTTGATGGATTATCTCCGTAAGGGAACAAGGCCTAACTACGCCCCTTGTAACTAAACGGGGGCGTAGTTACAAGGCGTTACTACGCCCCCGCTGTTGGTTTCTGGCCAAGGCTCTGCCGTCTCCCCCAACAAGTCCTGCTCTAACACAGTAGGACTGCTGTGTCTGAGATGACTGTAGCAATGAACCGTACCATCAGGTCTGCCCCCTAGTCCAATCCACTCACCTGGGGTTGCATAGTTTGAAATCGGAAATGTGGCAAAGATCGTGCAGTGGACCAAGGACCTCAATGGTCCAACTTTAAAACAACACGCATCCTAGGCCCTCTGGGGCTCCTCCAGTGTCTATGAAGCGGGAGCTTTTGACTGGTTTCATGGGTCTGTGTGCTGGTTGGACTGGGTCCATGGGTCTGTGTGCTGGTCTGACTGGGGTCATGGGTCTCCGTGCTGGTCTCCTCAGGTGGACATCCCCAACATCCTGAAGCAGAGGAAGCAGCTGGCCAAGCTGGTCCTGGACTACGATTCTGCCCGAGCGAGGTGGGTCTTCTGACTGCTTCTGGTGGACCAGTCCAAAGGGTTGACTCTCTCAGTTCATTCGTCAGGAACTGTTTTGTTATGGTGTCATTCTTCGGCGCTCCAGAGTACTGCTATATACTTGCAGCACATGCTATGGTGTGTATACATGCAGCACATGCTATGGTGTGTATACATAAAGCACATGCTCTGATGCATTTGCATAAAGCACATACTATGATGCATATACATGCAGCACATACTGTTTGCATGTTTTACCTCTGATCAAACGAGCAGTGCATGAAACACACGCCGTAAACAAAGGCAATCCTTCGGACCCACATTCGGTTCCATCTTGTTTGGGTTTATGTGCACACTGCTCAGCGTTCTCATCCTGTCCTGTGTGGGTGCATGCACAACCCCCCTCCCCTCCTCCCAGATGGTTGCAGGCAACCAAGTCGATAATCTCCGGAACAAACACGCAAGCACTGACGGTCAAGGCAGACCTGCTTAAAGAAGAGATGGATGAGTCCATGAACAAAGTGGAGATGTGCAAGGTAACCTTGACGATCGTTATACATTATACAGTTCATTATACAGTGTAATTCGATTGTGTGCGCGTGTGTGTGTGTGTCTCTGTGTCTCTGTGTGTGTGTGTGTGTGTGTTAACCCAATACACATGCAACTGGTTAGATTATGAAACTCAAACAAATAGTTTACAGAGGTCGGCTCTCTTTTCATTCCATTGTCATCATGCACAAACCAAAGACCGGATCGCTGTTTGTGTGATGTGCTCAGAAGGTTCTATTGGTTTCTGTTCGGTTGATGGAAGGATCAGACAGGGAAGGGTGAGAAAGGAAGGGGGGGGGGGGGGGGGGTACAATAACACTAAGCACAGCACAGGGGGGAGGGGGAGGGGGGACGACGACGACGACAGGACATTTCCAGCTAGGCCCCTGGGCGTGCTGATGTAGTTCAGTTTGTTCGACGCGTTCAAATGACACACAATACCTCATCAGCTGTTTGGGAGTTGGACGTTCTGGTGGGTCTGCTTGTGTCAGTGTGTGGGAGTGTCTGCGGGATTGTGTGTGCTTGCATCTGTCAGTCTGCGGGACCTTTCACCCCAGTGAGTTGCTATGCCGGGGCTTTCTTTGGCGTGCGTGCATCTGTTCAGCTGAGTCATCTGTGTGTGTGTGTGTGTGTGTGTGTGTGTGTGTGTGTGTGTGTGTGTGTGTGTGTGTTAGTCTGGCTGACATCTGCGTTGTCAGCCAGGTGCAATGTTTTTACTTGGTGTTGTTTTGTCTCAATTTGGTTTGTGTGTGTGTGTGTCATGTTTTTTGTGTTGTGTCTCGCAGTGCTGCGTGTTTGTGTGCGTGTGTGGACCTGACTTGTTGCTTCCTAATAATTTCTCTTACAGACTGCTAGCCTGAAGTGATTGGCTGCCTGTCGGTTACCCCAGTACACATACCCTGACATCCTATCAGGCCCTGTTAAACCAGGACATTGCTCCCCTTTCTAGCTATTGCCACCAGCCCCCACTGAAAACAACCAATAACGATTGTGCTTCTGTTGTGTTTCCATCCAGGACCAGCTGGCTGCAGACATGTACAACTTCTACTCCAAAGAGGGGGACTACGCCTGCTACTATGTCATGGTGTGTGTGTGTGTGTGTGTGACTTGCTCTCCACGCTCGTGGCCTCCACGTGAACAGTACACGTTGTAATGTCCATGTCCGTGGGAACGGGCCCAGCTGTGGAGGTGGGGGCGGGGGGGGGGGGTGGCGGCGGGGTTGGGGCCCAGAGGACAGGCATGTGGTCTGTTGGTCTGTTTCATACTCTTTCATGCTAACTTTACGTCTCTGTCTCTGTCTCTGTCTCTGTCTCTGTCTCTTGCTCTTTCTCTCTCCTTTTCTCTTTTACTCTCACTCTGTCTCTCTATCGGCTGTCTGTCTCTCTTTCTCTCTTGCGCTGTCTTTATTGTTGTCTCCCTCCCTCTTTGTCCGTCTGTATTGTAGCTCTTGGAGGCCCAGGCAGACTACCACAGGAAATCTCTCACTGTTCTGGAGAATGTCTTACCCACCATACAAGCCCAGCAAGGTACAGTGTGCACAAATGCACGCACACACGTACATGCAAATGCACACACACAAACACAAACATACGTATTTACACGTTCACACACACCTCTATGTGTAACCACAACGGCAATGGTCCCCTTCTTGGGAAACAGTTCAACAACACTCTTCCACTTTTCCACCCGGTCCCTTGCTGTGCAGTAAACCAGGGGCCAGTACGTCCAGGGCCTCTACCAGTTAGCCTGTAAATCCCCAGTGTCCCACATATGCACGCACATTCAAACTCACACATACACACACACACTCACCCTCGCACACACAAATGCATGCACACAGAGGGGCCGTAAAGGTTTTAACGGAGTGGCTATGATTGCTGGCCGAATAATATGTTGGTGTGTGTGTGTGTGTGTGTGTGTGTGTGTGTGTGTGTGTGTGTGTGTGTGTGTGTGTGTGTGTGTGTGTGTGTGTGTGTGTGTGTGTGTGTGTGTGTGTGTGTGTGTGTGTGTGTGTGTGTGTGTGTGTGTGCTGGGGGTGTGGGGGTTGTTACATTTGGGTGTATCAGTGGTGTGGTTGGGTCGCTGACTGTAGAATCATGATGATGTCCGACAGTCAATCTGGCTTTGTCGTCATGACAGCCAGATGCCCAGATTGTTCCATGAACAGTTGTTTTGTCGGAACTTGGCCCGCGAGACAGTTTTGTATTTCGCTCCCTTGTTTAATCCTGATCACCGTGATTGGTTTTCTGTCTGTCTCGATCTCCTCCTAGTGAGGGTGGTAAAGCTAGAGGCTCTTGTTGTTGTGCAGCAGGAACACATGTGTTCTTTCTAACCCACCAGCCAGCCTGTTCTCCCAGCATGAGATCATGACTCATGTACTCCACATACACTGCTTAACCACCCTCACATTGACCACGTGGACCCTTCCCTGGTCTCTCTGTTTCTCTACCTGTGTGTGTGTGTGTGTCTCGCTCTCTCTGTCTCTGTCTCAGTCTCTCTCCCATACCCTCGGCTGATCACTGAAATGTAAACACTGGGGTATTGGGCTTCCTGAAAAAAGAAGAAAAGCAATACGAGAAACTCCAACAACGTGACAGGTTATCTGATCACGTGCGCTAGCCGAGACGTGTGTGGTGGGCATGCGTGCCCTGGGGCCCTGGCTGCAGACCGCACCCCGCTACAGAAAGCCTGACTCACTGCACATTATGCACACAGCTCTTACTTGGAGCTCTGGCCAGCAGCTCTGCTGAAATCCCCTAAGACCGGGGTCGATTTCCTAACGTTTATGAAACTATTGAGAGAGAGAGAGAGAGAGAGAGGGAGGGAGGGGAGGGTCTTGTGGGGGAGGGTGAGTGGAAGTGGAGAGGCAGCTGAGACTTCAGGCAGTGAGGTAAGCCCTTTTGTGTCGTACAGCCTGTTTGGCCATATTATTGCTGATCCTGAATAATGACTATTTCATAGTTTGGACCTCCTTCAAGTTCAATTGGACTTGTCACTCGGGTAGACTAAAGTCGATCTCATTGGCTTTGGCGTGGGCTGGATACAATGGTCATGTTTGTCCTTATTGGTTTGTAGGTGTTCGGTGCTGTGCGCCTGGCAATGTGCCTCTCCGAGCACTTTCCCAGTCTAAGGTGTGGAATATCACATGACGGCTGTCATATTTACCGAGAGCTGCTTTGTTTCGTTCCTAAGGCACCGGGACTCAGCAGTCGGACGGCCCGTATCACCCGATCAGCATCCGCTCCCTCGCTGCGATCACATGCACTGCGTCATCCAATCCGCGTTGGAAACAGGCCGTTTGCTGCCCAGGGTCGCTAAATATGCTACGAGTCTCAACGGGAAAGGCAATGCAAACCAGGACTTGGTCGTCCCTTTAGGGGCAGGATAGGGCCTCGGGGTGGGGTTGTTTGCAGGACAAAGGTTTGGGTTTGCGTCCGGAGGGAAACGCCCTCTGAAAATCCAACCTGCGCCTTTAATCGGAGGCATCTACAACTGGGGCTAACTGTGTAATTTAAAGCTGGTACTGCTGAATGATACGCTATATAGTATTAATTAGTCAAATGGAATTGAACGGCCTCACTTTGAGAATCGTATAAATGACGGTAACACTAGTGGGTCCTGATGTGTGCGTCTGGGCTTCAAGCGGTGTCCCCATCCCCCTGCAGACTCGTGGACGGAGAAGCCAGCGTTTGGCACGGGGCTGGACGAGCACCTGAAGAGGAGCAGCAGGGAGATCGCTCTGCCCATGGAAGCCTGCGTCATGATGCTGCTGGAGACGGGCATGAAGGAGGAGGTACGCACAGCACTGGGAGGGCTCACCCATTGGTCAGGAGTTAATTGATTAATTGATTCGCACTTTGGATTACGGTTTCCCAATTTTCAATTAAGTGTGCGTGTCTGTGTGTGTCTGTGTGTGTGTGTGTGTTCTCGTAGTATGTGATGGGTCATCTTTGTATGACATCTCAAATAAAAGGTCATTTGAAATTAGATAAAGGCCCAACCCAGGAGCTCGCTGTTTTAGCATGCTAAGCTACCTCAGCCAGGCCAGTGCTTCGGGTCCGTAGAATAGCCTAGACGAGAAGGACTTGGAAGACATTATTTCTCCGGCCAGGGGAGCCGCGTCCACAGACCGGCTGTAAACAGAGGAAACGCCTCCTTTGGATTCTCTCTGCGCGCCAAACATCATACAGAGAGCCTGTCGGACGCTGCAGCAATTTATGAAGCCTGTTCTCCCCCCATGCCAGAGACGATTTTAGCACACAATGGAATCCATGTGTCTCCTGTCTCTAAATCAGAAGTGTGTGCAACTGTGTGCGACTGTGTTTGCATGCGTGTGTGTATGCACCACATTGATTGTCATGCCATTGAGTCCCCGGTGAGACCTGTATGTGTGTGCGTTTGTGTGTGAGGACTCCTTTTGTTTTGCTGTGAAACTGACGTTGGTGTGTGCAGGGCTGGGTGTGTTTGTTTGCCAGCCTGTGTGTGCCTTAAGGGTTTCATTCTGTGCGGAGTGAGAGAAGGAGAGTGTACACTGTGTTTTCCAGTTTTAAAGCGTTTAACTGGGCTGAAAAGTGTTTGTTTGGGGAAGTGTGTGTGACCATATGCGTAAACCAAATGTTGGTTTCCCCGAGAGAAGGTCCTTGTGTGTATAATGAATGTGTTTTTGTCGCTTTTATTGTACACTTTATTTACGACTGTGTGTGTGTACAGGGTTTGTTCAGAATAGCAGCCGGGGCTTCCAAACTGAAGAAGCTCAAAGCCGCCCTGGACTGTTCCACCTCACAGCTGCAGGAGTTCTACTGTGACCCCCACGCCGTAGCTGGTACGTCCCAAATCCCTACCGTCCCGACCCCTGTTGGGGTCAGGACACGGAAGGCCTTCTTATGGTGGCGGGGTGGAAGATTGAGTTGGTGGTGGGAGGCTCTCAGAATCATAAACTCAATGTTCTGTCCACTCTGACAACTGTGGGACGATCTATGGTAGCTCGGCTGGCTGGGTGGTGTGAGTGGGAGGGGCTTTGGGAGGGCCGATGGTCAGATTCTTGTAAACAAAGACAGAGGTATGTGCTGGCCAGAATATATCAGTCATAGGATGTGATTTATTAAAGTTATTGGAATCACTTTCGATCAGCCTTGACTATAGTCTGATATGTCCTGGTGCTTTTAAGCTGAGAGCTAGTTGAAATGTAACACATGCCGACTTTAAATGAAAGCAATTGAACACACAAACACCAATGACCTGAAAGCAACCCTCTTTCAAGAGAGAACAATCCCTTTGAGCTACGCGGTCAGTCTGAAGAACAGCTTGATTTCTTCCACAGAGCAATGAGCAGATCAGAGAAAGTGCATTGTTTCCCCTTGGTTTAAACTCCGTGTTTGTATTCATAGGAGCCCTGAAGTCATACCTGAGGGAACTTCCAGACCCTTTGATGACTTTCCAGCTCTACGATGATTGGATACAGGCCTCCAGGTAACGTTCTGGGCTCAGCCGATTAAAAATTTGGGAATTGCCCACTAAATGTGGTCTAAAGGCCGTAGATGATCTTGTGTCACAGAAAGAAAAAATGTTGGTTTTATAAAACGTCGATAACAACGTTTTAGGGCCACTCTAACAAAGGTCCTTCTCACCAGAAATATGAAATCCGATCATAATGTCTTTCCCCACTGTGCTGACTAACCAGGCGTGTGTCTGGTCATCCTAGTGTTTCAGATCCAGATAAGAGGCTGCAGGCCCTTTGGGTCGTATGTGACCAACTACCAAAGAACAACAAAGCTAACCTGCGGTGAGGCCTCGTTCTACTGCTCACTCTTTAGTGCTTTTAAGTTACAGTGCTTCATGACATTTTCTGTTGGACGCCGCCATGTTGAAGAGTATGTTATACTGAACGTCTGATGATAAAACATTTTGACTACTGTAAATAATCCTTTGAGAAAAACGTGTAGAAAGGTCTGGAGCTCATGCGGCGGTCTGCTTCTCGGCTCTGCAGGTATCTGGTCAAGTTCCTGGCCAAGCTGGCCGAGGACAGCGAGCAGAACAAGATGACGCCCAGCAACATCGCCATCGTCCTGGGTCCCAACCTACTCTGGGCCAAGACCGAGGGGTGAGGGGGGGGGAGGGGGGGACAACGCACAAAGTAACTTGATTAATCCCTGAAGGGAAATTCTGTTGTTTCAGCAGCAAAAATAAATGGTTACGTAAAGTACAAATATAATGTATACAGATTTCTGCAATCCGTAGGAGTCATGAATGGAGCAGGGTAGTGCATTGGGTGTCGCTGCTAAGCCGAAAGGTCCTGTGCTCGATCTCTAGTGTCCAAGGCATAACGTGTATGTGTGTGCGTATGTGTGTGTGTCCCCCCTCCCAGGAGCCTGGCGGAGATGGCTGCAGCCACCTCTGTGCACGTGGTCACCATCATAGAACCCATCATCCAGCACGCCCACTGGTTCTTCCCCGAGGGTATGTCCTTTCTGGTTGTACTGGCACCAACCTCTTGGCACTGTCGAATGCATTCAGAGCAATCGCCACACGCATATACTCAGCTTAAAGTTAATAATCTATAGTTGGTCAGATTGGAAATATATGAACAATATAACTATGCAAAGATTTTTCACTCTGTCTTTCTCCAGTAGATATTGTATTGAAGAATGTCATCATGATAACAGTTAAATTCCAAGTATTGTTCCACCACTATTCATACCTTTAATCCAAATGAAAAGAAAACACCGACTGATACAGTCCTGATCCAGTTTATGGCCACTAATGTCTAGTTTAGTCATTAATGATTTCATTATTATTGGGTATCGGGTTTTTCGGGTAAAATGTCAGGATTCAAGATTTATTCTGAGAAGGATGTTTGTGACAGAACATAGCTCGCAAAGTCTTATGCTACAAAAAATTGAAAAACTCCCCATTCACCTCTTTATAATCAGACATGAGGGCATCAGACTGATGGCGGACGCGGGGAGATTGCAACACAATGCGGCCAAGGGCATCACAACCCTCCACTAATACATGACCAAAGCCAGCTGGCGCACGGCCACCTCCCCATCAGCCAGTGACCTTCGTCCCTTCCCTCCTCCCCCCTCTCCCTCCCCAGACGTTGAGTTCAACGTGTCGGGCATGTTCGCCATGCCTGCGCCCGCCTCGGGCTCCAGCAACCACCTGGACTACGACTGCAGCACGGTGGAGCGGAAGAGGCCTGGCAGCATGGTGTGTCCCGAGCCCAGCGACGCCTCGCGCAAGGAGAGGTACGGCCAAGGCCCAGCGCCAGACCCCCCCCACCCCCCCACCCCAGACCCGTACCTTGACCCCCATCCCCTCGGTGCTGACGTCTGGTCCTCTTCAGCCCCCAGAGGCTCCTGTACTGCAGCCATGTTCACCAGCCAATGTTTGATTCATTCAGTCACTTCTTCTAAATGTGTGATTTGCTTTGGGGGCTGCCTTGTTGAAGGGTGTCATTCCAAAATAAGATGCTTCTTAGTCAAACAATGATCTGCAAACCTTGTTTTGGGGTATAAAATAATCTGTTTTGAAATATTATTGTCCATTTTAATTAACTATCTAACTGATAGACCCCTTGATTTTTTTTTTACTGCTTTTCTTTTTTGGAGTGATACCTTTTATACATATGTAATAAACATAATCAAACGTGATCAATCTAATGAAGTCAGCTTTGGGCATGTGAGGATTCTGGGATTCTCGGTCGATTCTGTTTCTGCTCATTAATTCTAACAGGTTCTTAATTCTTCTGTTCAATTCCGTAACCTCTCCTGTGTGCTTATGGGTGATTCTGTGGTGTCTTTCCTCCACTCGCCTCCCCCCCCCCCCCCCCCCCTCCCCTCCCTCCCTCCCTCCCTCCCGTAGCTCCGCTAACAAGCATCGGACAACCACACCCTCCGTAGAGGCAGCAACACGTTAGGTAGAAAGCAGCATGCTTCGCCCGCCTTCCAGCCCCCCTTGCCCCCCGTGGAGGCCCCCGGGCTGGGTCAGGGCGGGGGCGGTGGCGGGCAGGTCCCCCACCCCACGCCCGAGCCCCAGCCCCCGGCCCCGGCGGGGGGGCTGGGGGCCGCGGAGCACTGCCTGCCCAGCTTGGCGGCGAGCATGGCGGCTCTGGCGACCGCTCAGCAGATGCTCGCCCAGAGCACAGAGGACATCAGGTAAGGTCGACCTCTGACCCCGGCCTTGCTGGTCAATTGACATCAAGGGCCCTGCATGCAAGGAGAGTAAAGGCCTGATCACGCGTCTGCTTCTGCACGGTGTGCACAGATCCACGTCGCTCCCTTTTTGGTTCTCGCCTCTTTGCTAACTGAGGAGCTAAGCGTGCCCAGAGACGCGCAGACCTCCCGGAGCTGAGCGTCACGTTACAGGTCTTTGATGAGGTTTGCAGCCAAGTCATTGCTGATTGGACTAGTAAGGAACAGTCGTAGTGCTTTGTATCAGTTTCGATAGCCGGGAACAAGATTGAAATTCTTGTGCAAGATGAATCACTTCCTCCTGACCCTTAATGTCCAATATCTGTGTACCTCGTATGTCCCTTTAGATATGCATCTCTTAGATGAATTCGTATTATAGGCAGTTAATCCTAATTGGCTATGTTGTTAATGTCAGCAGACTTCTTTGGTGCCCGATCCACTCAGCCTCCTGACTTTAAGCAACACATTTGCCTATCGTTTTGGTTTGGTTTGGTTCACAAGTCCTGATCCAGCTCTTTGACCCGTCGCGACCCGACCCACTGAAACGCCGCCACACAATGCACGCTGTCATCGGCCTCGCATTCCCCACACACAGGGGCCCCCCCCCCCCTCCCAGGGCCCCCGTGCCTCTTCCCTAAAACAGTAACGTCTACAGGGAGCCGCTCACACCAAGCGGGCCCCTTCGGAGACATTGGTGGCCTTCATGCCAGCCCTGAAGGGTGTCTTTGAGTCGGCCGCTGAAAGGACGGCATTCATAACTCCAGACAGATGATTGGATTCAGCATTCTTATTGATCCTACAGAAGTCGTATCAGCGAGAGGAACTGGAGGAGACCGGTCTGACACGTCGACCGGCCCGCTGGGTCACTAGATACGGATCCGTTTCAAGCGTGCGTGCGCTGGGCTCTCTGCGTTTGACCCCAGTGGCCCTTGCATGCTGAGCCGAGCCTCTATCTGAGTCATCAAGCAGCACCTCAGCTCCCCGCAGATCGAGCTCTAAGTTCTGTCCTTTCTTCCTGTCACCCCAGCACCCCAAGCCTCGAGAGCCCGCCCTGCACCAGAGGAATGGCTCCTGGGGCGGGGGCCAGCTGGGGACCCCCGGGGCCGGATCTACGGCCCCCGGTAAACATCTGATGCACAGAGGTGAGCCCACGCCGTTTTGGCAGTGTAGGAGCATGGCAATGCGGTTGGTAATAATGGTGTTTTGGTGTGTTTTGTATATAATCGTGGAATTGTTATGTTGTCATTGGTTACATTGTGATGGCCACCACGTCTCTCATGTGTACCATGGCAAAACACTGATCAGTGTATATATGCTTCCTAAGGATTTGACAGTGCTACATCTCTGTTGAGTCATCCCTAAGTGGTGGAGTATGACCATGAAAACCCCCATGATGCACTCTGATGTAAGAGCCCTGTATGGTCACGAGTGATTGTTCTTACCATGAGGTTTCACCTCCACTCTTTCAGCCAAGAAGCCGGCCCCGGCCCCGCCCAAGCCCTCAAACCCTCCACCCAGCCACCCTCTGAGCACCTCCACCAACCACCAGTCCTCGGCCTCCTCCCTCCTCCACCTCCTCACCTCCTCCTCCTCCTCCGGCTCCCCCAGTCCCTGAGCCCCACCACGCGGCCCATCTCCAGCCACTCCCCCACCTCGCCCACCGCCCCTCCCCGGGGCCGTGCGCCACCCCGCGCCGCCCCTCCAGCAACCACCCCCCATCCAGGCGCCCAACCACCCGCCCCCGCAGCCCCCCACCCAGACCAGCCCCTCCAGCCAGCCCCGGTCGCTGGGCCAGCCCCCGGCGAGCGCGGAGCCCCCGGGGGGACGGGGTGACGCCTCCCCCCCAGACACCCCCCCCGCCGGACACACCCCCTCCTTACTCGCCCGCCGCCCCCGCCCAGGACAGCCCCGGGCCGGTCGCTCCCTCCGCCCCCTCCCCCTTCCAGTCGGGCTCGCTGCCCCGGCCCCCCCCCCGTCCCCGGAACAGACCCAGCATCCCGCCGCCGCCGCAGCCTCCCGTCGCCGCGGGAGACGCCAACGGGATCTGCGCCGCCTCGTACAAGATCTTGGGTGAGCACACGCCGTCTCCTGTCGCCTGTATTGAACCGGTTCCATCGAACATGATGTAGTGGGAAACGTTCCGTGGGGCTGTGGCCCGCTGTAGCAGGACGTGGTTTCAACTGGCCTGTACTGGAGAGCTCTGTGTGACTGCCCTCTCTAACGGTGTCGTATTGCCATCCTCCACCTCCGCAGGTTGAAGAGCGTCTAGGACCAGGTTTGTGGTTAACTGAATTGACATTCACAGCTCCTGCAGTTTATTTTCGTTTGCCTCTTCTCGTTTTGCCTGCTGTCCACTGGGATTTCACCGTCACCGATCATTCGATTTTATCTAACCTTCATTACTCATCGTTATTTTCAATGGTTTTTTTGGAAGGGTTTGCAACCGACGTTAGAAACAAGTCAAAGGTATTAGACGTAAGCTGCAGGTCTCCATTAAACTGTGATTTGTAATCGACTGAAATTGGATTTACAAGCCGGCCTTGCATTGAGCTCTTGGTGAGCACTTAACCCCAGCGACCCACAGACCACATCCCATTGGTTAACACAGGAGCTGAACTTTCATTCTTAAAGGCTTGTACTTGAAGTTCAGCTAATACCTTAAGGAACAATGTACAGTTTCGTCTGTTTCAAATCCTTCTTATCGATATAAGTTCAATGTTTGATTATCTTGGTTTATTAAGTAATAGGGTTTACTTGTTGTCCATATATGGTTGTACATCATCCGACATATTCTCGCAAGGAACTGGATATTCATGTGTCCGACTCCAGCACTACACATCAGCCCTCCGTGCGCGTCACATGCACGTGCCCTGATGTCCCCTGTCATGGTTGTTTTATTAACACCAGGGTTCACTGAGTTGCATACTGCATGTGTACCCATGGAAACATGCAAAGCATGAAGATGCATGTTTTTGTAAGCTCTTCTGTGCTATTCGTCATGGGAAAGTATTCAAGATTGAACCCTGTGTTTATTTCCCAATTACTAATGAGAGGAATTTGGTGCATTTAGTCAGCTGAATTTGCCCTGGGTCGCAGAATGTTTCATAGTTCATTTACCCCAAGGGAGTTTTGTAAACTGTTGCAACCCAGAGCCATTCTTGAACATTCTACTAAAACATTTTTTCCGAGCCTCTGGCTAGCAGCGAACAGCTGTTACATCACTCATTCTGCCCTCTTCTGCTGTCCTTTACGTGTTGCCCTCAGCTTTAGCTCAACACTGCCACCTGCTGGACATAAAGCGCACAACGCCTAAAACATACTGCAGATAGACCCTATGAAGGCTTTTATAACCGAATGGCAAAACGACATTGCTGCTTAAATGTTTCCAAGCTTCGAAATGGTTTTGTAGTGTCAATGCAAGCATGAACACAAGCATGAGCATGTCCCGTGTGAAACATAAATGCATGTGAAACATACCAGGTAACAACACAACCGCTCGGGAGAGAGCCTTACATCTATTCATGTACATGTGTATGGTGACATGTATCAAATAGAAACCCAGGCACCACATTCAGAATGTCTATCAGTACAATGCCCAATAACTTGTTCATTTAGTCCATGTTTGTGTGCGTGATGTTGTGGTTAGCAGGAGATCAACAAATGTGTGTGTATGTGTGTGTGTGTGTCTCCACAGACCCGGCCATGTCTTTCAAAGGCCTAACCCGAGCCCTGGTCCCTGTGCTCGATGCGGACCAGCAGCCAGACCCTCCCCCACCACCACCACCTCCTCCACCCTCCCCCCTTCACGCTCAAAGACCTTGACCTGGAAACCGAGACCACCGTCCTATGAGGAGAGAGAGAGCGAGGAGGAGGGGGGACGGAGAGAGGGGGGGATTAGTAAACTCCGCCCACCCCAGCCCCATCCCCACCATCACCTCTGGGATTCCACTCTCTGTCCCTTCCCTACTGCAGTGCCCACCCGCTGCTGTACGCTACCCACCCACAGACGCCGTGCACTGTCACACACACACACACACACACACACACACACACACACACACACACACACACACACACACACACACACACACACACACACACACACACACACACACACACACCATATTACACGTTTCTAGAAGCTTCAGCTTGAGACTGTGGATGCATAATGAACCAGATCCCTGACAGTATATCAATAGTGAACGCATACAGAGCCCATCAGGTGGGTGGGTGAGGCCCTCTGCTCATGTTACAGTAGCAGGCCACCCACCAACACAGCGCTGAGGAGCTTCCATCACTTCCATTCCACTGCGGCGAGGGCTGGTGGTGGAGGAAGGTCTTTAGCGAGGTGGTCCTTGTACAGTTGAGAGGTCTCGGTGTGTGAGCGCGGGGCTGTTTGTGGCACAAGTCAGTTGCCACACAGGGTGGAGAGGAACGAGGAAACACTGGTTGTGTTTCCACGGGTGATTTGTTTTTTTGCAGAGGAAACTGAGCGAACCAAAAGTGTTGCCGAGGCTGTAGCTGGTGACTGCGGGATCCGGTCGTCCGAACCGCTCGGTTGACATTTTTACCTGTTTGGTTTCCGTCTCAAAACCCTTCCTCCCTTGGCCGTCTCGCTGGGTTGTATTTATTGAAGTAAGAGAAAAACACACATTCCCTGTGTCTTGATGGCCTTTCAAGTTTGCAGTCTCCTTGAAACACAAATCATGCCTTAACCGGTTTCTACCAGAAACCTTTTTTTTAACAATGATCTTGTCCCTATATTATTTACAATATGGCTGGGAAGGAACACCGATGCGTTCAGTTTTTTCCTAAAAAGGGAAACTCACTTTGCAGTTAAGGTTCTCGTGGGGGTGTCGGGCCGGGCCGGGACTAACCAGTTAAGGTTGTTTAGTAAGAGATGAACGGGTGTGATGAGGGTTGCACTGACAAGCAGATGTTTGGCAGAGCCATATGGCTTGAACAGTGTTGTAGCATCTTCCCACCCTACAGCCCACATGTATTCTGCCTTTCCAATCTCTTCCATGTATCTGGTTTTGCCCGGGGCATTACAGGCAAAAAATAAATAAAAGCCCGGAGTGAATGTAAAAGGAAAAGGTAGGAGCAAAGGATTTCTCTGCGTGCTTATAAACGCTTCAATTAATCACTTGACTGGATATTGCACTCTAGTGTAGCACGAGGTCTCTAGCGGGCTTGCCCGTGTCTTTCCCGCTGAGCTGGGTTTATCAAAACGAAATGTCATGATGAATAAACTCGGTAGTGAGGTGGTGTTAGATTTTCATTTCGTCTGCAAGGTCAGAAATAAAAACGACCGTGTTATTTGTCCGTATTTGTATGTGTTTGCTCCGCTTGGGACTAGTTTTATTTTGTTTTCCTTGAATATGTTTGAAAGGGTTGGTTGGTCTCACCGAACCAACACGGTACCAAGAGGCGAGTTTGAAACGCTTTTTCGGTAGACAATCACGCTCTGTTAATGTCCGACGTCCACCCTGCTCTCTCCTAGTGTACCTCATCGCCTTATCCCGCTACAGTCGACAGTCCTTGTGTCCCCCCGAGACGAACAAATGCCATTCAACTAGACATGATAATGCTGCAATTTTTTTTCTTAAGCTCGCTAGTTTTGTTGTATATGCTAGCCAAGTGAGCTTAAAATGTTGAATAAACGATGTGATATGAATGGTTGGTTATAGTTCATTTCCAAAGAAAATAAAGTATATAAGTAACTAACTGCTCCTCGTGTGACGTTACTTATCCCTATATTATCAAATTTGGGTTCCTCTGATGGTGGATAATGCATTTTTTTCATTCAGAAAATAAACTATAAGTTAAAATGAGGAAATGTTGCTAGATTATATGTAGAACTGGCCATCCAATGAATATCTGGATATTTAAAAAAAAAAAGAAATATTACGTTTATTTTTATTAAATTAAATACTGTTTGTCTTCCACGAGGAAAAACAAACCCGCTGGAGTCTTTCAAAAAATGTACACATGCTTTCAGGGTTTCTTCATTGAGGTACTAGACCACAGGTGTGTGCGCGTAATCAGCAGATGACCTGATCACTATATCATCCAATCAGGTTATGCAGGTAATAGCATGCGTTTAACAGGTAATCTCATCCAAACCAATGTAGTACATGTTGTGTACTTTGATTGACCTTGTGTTGCCTTCGTACGTGTGTGTTTGTGTGTAGGCCTATGTGCCTGACAGGTGTACCACTGCTGAAATTGACGGACCTGGAAACCGGGAACAGGGTTGCTTGCTATGGGCCAGAAAAATACCTTGATACTTGCCTTTGTCAAACATTTATGGAAGCTTTTTTTTTTTTCTTTACAGATCAAATTTTTTGCCTGGGGTGAAAATAAAAATCAATGATACAAAGTCTTCTGTCTTTGGTTTATTTGACTTAGCTAATATAATTGAGTGTACGAAATAATATGTGGCCTCAGATTTAGCGGTGCTGATCCTCATCCCAGCCGCACTCGGCCGCCAGCCGATCCAGTGAGTGCTGAAGGTCACAGGCCGATGATCCAATGAGGACCACATCATCTGCAAAAAGCAGTGACGAGATCCTCGGACCACCGAACTGCAAATGTGTCTTGTTTTAAATAAATGTAATAAACACAGGGAGAAACGTCGTACACACACACACACACACACACACCACACAACACCACACACACACACACACACACACACACACACACACACACACCACACACACACACACACACACACACACACACACACACACACACAGAAACACTAAACACGATAAATAATTAATCCCGGGTTTGGATTGACCTGGGCACTGTTACATTTCTTTGGGGTAAAGCCTCACAATGGAGAGGGAATCAATAACAGAGTTGGTTTTCATCATTTGGGAGATCGCTTATCTTGTTATGAAGGGGTTATGAGAGCCCGACAGGACAGACTAAAACCAAACATAGATATCAATAATTGCAATAATCACATTTCCAAATGGCTTCATTATACCTAGTTCGTATGCGACCCAAATACTAAATAGAAAAGGTAGGCTACATTAATATTTGATCACTTTTATTCTAGAAAGGCTTTTCATGCGCTGCGTTCGATACGGAGGGAAACTCTTTATCGGCTCGAGCTTCTGGCTTGTCCCAGCCATCCCATTCTCGTTCTCATTAGCTATTAATTGAGTTCACCTGTTTCGCCCCGGAAGTGCGGGATGAATATTTTTGCGTTGCTCCCAAACGCAATTAAAATGGTCCCGCGGTTGATTGTTGGTTTTTTTGTGCGCTTTTGACTGAACAATCCGGACAACGTGGCCACCAACGGGGGAGCGAGGACCCCGCATGCAAGTCACCAATCGTTTGTTATTCCTTGAGCTGGTTGAAGTTGTTTGGTTGTGTTTGGCTGCTGTTTTCAGAATGTGTCCACCGCACACACATCGCTATATTCTTTCCCCTAAATTTAACCTGATTTTACCGCTCGTCTGTTTGGTTTTGGCTCATTCTAAGTTTAGTGCAGTGTTGTAGGTTGTTTTTGAGTGCATTGTTGCACGTGTTTGTATGAGGCCTAACGGGGACGACTAAACGACTGACTTTACCAACGCTGCGGACCGCTACAACAACAACAACAACAACAACCACAACCTGTCTGGACACTGGGAAGGGTGTGCTCTTGAAACTGGACGCAAAATGGAAGAACACCTGCAACTATTGTGAAAGTTCAACGTTTGGGCAAAGTTGGAATTGGTGAAAGCAAACAAGCGCAAGTTAAATGGTAAGTATACCAATTGGCGAATGCAACTATTTTCGCCAATTGCTTTTTTGTTTCACAGCACCATTGGACTACAGAACATCCCTAGTGGAAATGACATCTGTGCAATTCTGGAGTTTACAATTTGCTGTCACAGCACCTTCTACCGATGCTTCACCTCCCTCCGGAATCCACAAAGAACTGGAAGTTCTGGGAAAAACCAGAACGGATGTCTGGCAAACCGAAATAGGGCGAGTGTGAAGTTGTGACCTCAAACTTCCACAATGGGGTTTGTTTTCGCTCCACCCGTAACCCCACTGGACTGGTGTATGAAAAGCTGTCAGACTGACTTCACTAGACGAATGACTGCGGGCATGTTATGGTTTGGTTTCTATTGTTGTTTTTGGCTTGGTAGGTTTGAATTAGGAGATGGATTAGTTGATTTACACATCCACACAGTACTCTACATTCTCCCTTTTTTGAATCTTTCCTTTTTACAACTTTCCATACATTTGCAAATTGTTGACTGCTGTTAAACTTGTAGGCTACTGCTGCTTCATACTTCAATGTGGTTTTATTCTGTGCTAAATGATTTTAATTCCTTGCAATGTGGTTTGATTCTATGCAATACGGTTTTAATTCTTTGCAATTCTATGCACTACGTTTTTTCCTTTGCAATTCTATGCATTATACGATTTTAATTCTTTGCAATTCTATGCACTAAGATTTCAATTCTTTGCAATTCTATGCACTACGATTTTAATATTTGCAATTCTATGCTCTGATTTTTATTATTTGCAATTCTATGCACTACGATTTTTCATTCTTTGCAATTCTTTGCATTATACGATTTTAATTCTTTGCAATTCTATGCACTAAGATTTTAATTCTTTGCAATTCATGCATTATACGATTTTATTTCTTTGCAATTCTATGCACTAAGATTTCAATTCTTTGCAATTCTATGCACTACGATTTTAAGTCATTGCAATGTGGTTTTATTCTGTACAATATAATCTGAAATATGTACTCGGACAATTGCAGTTGGCCAATTGGGGAGTATAGTCGACCTATGGCTATAAGAAGTGTATATAAACATACTGACTGTACAGCAATTGTGTTGGGAGCGTTTCACCTGGTAGCCTGGAAGCTAGTTTGCTCCAACGCAACTGTGTTGGGAGCGTTTCACCTGGTAGCTTGGAAGGTAGTTTGCTCCAACGCAACTGTGTTGGGAGCGTTTCACCTGGTAGCCTGGAAGCTGGTTGCTCCAACGCAACTGTGTTGGGAGCGTTTCACCTGGTAGCCTGGAAGCTAGTTGCTCCAACGCAACTGTGTTGGGAGCGTTTCACCTGGTAGCCTGGAATTAGTTTGCTCCAACGCAACTGTGTTGTGAGCGTTTCACCTGGTAGCCTGGAAGCTGGTTTGCTCCAACGCAACTGTGTTGGGAGCGTTTCACCTGGTAGCCTGGAAGGTAGTTTGCTCCAACGCAACGGTGTTGGGAGCGTTTCACCTGGTAGCCTGGAATGTAGTTTGCTCCAATGCAACTGTGTTGTGAGCGTTTCACCTGGTAGACTGGAAGGCAGTTTGCTCCAACGCAACTGTGTGAGCGTTTCACCTGGTAGCTAGAAGTAGTTTGCTCCAACGCAACTGTGTTGGGAGCGTTTCACCTGGTAGCTTGGAAGTAGTTTGCTCCAACGCAACTGTGTTGTGAGCGTTTCACCTGGTACTGGAAGGCAGTTTGCTCCAACGCAACTGTGTTGTGAGCGTTTCACCTGGTAGCTTAGAAGGTAGTTTGCTCCAATGCAACTGTGTTGGGAGCGTTTCACCTGGTAGCTGGAAGGTAGTTTGCTCCAACGCAACTGTGTTGTGAGCGTTTCACCTGTTAGACTGGAAGGCAATTTGCTCCAACGCAACTGTGTTGTGAGCGTTTCACCTGGTAGACTGGAAGGTAGTTTGCTCCAACGCAACGCGGTTGATTGTTGGTTTTTTGTGCGCTTTGACTGAACAATCCGGACAACGTGGCCACCAACGGGGGAGCGAGGACCCCTGCATGCAAGCACCAATCGTTTGTTATTCCTTGAGCTGGTTGAAGTTGTTTGGTTGTGTTGGCTGCTGTTTTCAGAATGTGTCCACCGCACACACACATCGCTATATTCTTTCCCCTAAACTTAACCTGTATTTTACCGCTCGTCTGTTCGGTTTTGGCTCATTCTAAGTTTAGTGCAGTGTTGTAGGTTGTTTTTGAGTGCATTGTTGCACGTGTTTGTATGAGGCCTAACGGGTGACGACTAAACGACTGACTTTACTAACGCTGCGGACCGCTACAACAACAACAACAACCTGTCTGGACACTGGGAAGGGTGTGCTCTTGAAACTGGACGCAAAATGGAAGAACACCTGCAACTATTGTGAAAGTTCTACGTTTGGGTAAAATTGGAATTGGTGAAAGCAAACAAGCACAAGTTAAATGGTAAGTATACCAATTGGCGAATGCAACTATTTTCGCCAATTGCTTTTTTGTTTCACAGCACCACTGGACTACAGAACATCCCTAGTGGAAATGACATCTGTGCAATTCTGGAGTTTACAATTTGATGTCACAGCACCTTCTGCCGATGCTTCACCTCCCTCAGGAATCCACAAAGAACTGGAAGTTCTGGGAAAAACCAAGAACGGATGTCTGGCAAACCGAAATAAGGGCGAGTGTGAAGTTGTGACCTCAAACTTCCACAATGGGGTTTGTTTTCGCTCCACCCGTAACCCCACTGGACTGGTGTATGAAAAGCTGTCAGACTGACTTCACTAGACGAATGACTGCGGGCATGTTATGGTTTGGTTTCTATTGTTGGTTTTTGGCTTGGTAGGTTTGAATTTAGGAGATGGATTAGTTGATTTACACATCCACACAGTACTCTACATTCTCCCTTTTTTGAATCTTTCCTTTTTACAACTTTCCATACATTTGCAAATTGTTGACTGCTGTTAAACTTGTAGGCTACTGCTGCTTCATACTTCAATGTGGTTTTATTCTGTGCTAAATGATTTTAATTCCTTGCAATGTGGTTTGATTCTATGCAATACGGTTTTAATTCTTTGCAATTCTATGCGCTACGTTTTTTCCTTCTTTGCAATTCTATGCATTATACGATTTTAATTCTTTGCAGTTCTATGCACTAAGATTTCAATTCTTTGCAATTCTATGCACTACGATTTTAATTATTTGCAATTCTATGCTCTGATTTTTATTATTTGCAATTCTATGCACTACGATTTTTCATTCTTTGCAATTCTTTGCATTATACGATTTTAATTCTTTGCAATTCTATGCACTAAGATTTTAATTCTTTGCAATTCTATGCATTATACGATTTTATTTCTTTGCAATTCTATGCACTAAGATTTCAATTCTTTGCAATTCTATGCACTACGATTTTAAGTCATTGCAATGTGGTTTTATTCTGTACAATATAATCTGAAATATGTACTCGGACAATTGCAGTTGGCCAATTGGGGAGTATAGTCGACCTATGGCTATAAGAAGTGTATATAAACATACTGACTGTACAGCAATTGTGTTGGGAGCGTTTCACCTGGTAGCCTGGAAGCTAGTTTGCTCCAACGCAACTGTGTTGGGAGCGTTTCACCTGGTAGCTTGGAAGGTAGTTTGCTCCAACGCAACTGTGTGGGAGCGTTTCACCTGGTAGCCTGGAAGCTGGTTGCTCCAACGCAACTGTGTTGGGAGCGTTTCACCTGGTAGCCTGGAAGCTAGTTGCTCCAACGCAACTGTGTTGGGAGCGTTTCACCTGGTAGCCTGGAATGTAGTTTGCTCCAACGCAACTGTGTTGTGAGCGTTTCACCTGGTAGCCTGGAAGCTGGTTGCTCCAACGCAACTGTGTTGGGAGCGTTTCACCTGGTAGCCTGGAAGGTAGTTTGCTCCAACGCAACGGTGTTGGGCGCGTTTCACCTGGTAGCCTGGAATGTAGTTTGCTCCAATGCAACTGTGTTGTGAGCGTTTCACCTGGTAGACTGGAAGGCAGTTTGCTCCAACGCAACTGTGTTGTGAGCGTTTCACCTGGTAGCTTAGAAGGTAGTTTGCTCCAACGCAACTGTGTTGGGAGCGTTTCACCTGGTAGCTTGGAAGGTAGTTTGCTCCAACGCAACTGTGTTGTGAGCGTTTCACCTGGTAGACTGGAAGGCAGTTTGCTCCAACGCAACTGTGTTGTGAGCGTTTCACCTGGTAGCTTAGAAGGTAGTTTGCTCCAATGCAACTGTGTTGGGAGCGTTTCACCTGGTAGCTTGGAAGGTAGTTTGCTCCAACGCAACTGTGTTGTGAGCGTTTCACCTGTTAGACTGGAAGGCAATTTGCTCCAACGCAACTGTGTTGTGAGCGTTTCACCTGGTAGACTGGAAGGTAGTTTGCTCCAACGCAACGCGGTTGATTGTTGGTTTTTTGTGCGCTTTTGACTGAACAATCCGGACAACGTGGCCACCAACGGGGGAGCGAGGACCCCTGCATGCAAGTCACCAATCGTTTGTTATTCCTTGAGCTGGTTGAAGTTGTTTGGTTGTGTTTGGCTGCTGTTTTCAGAATGTGTCCACCGCACACACATCGCTATATTCTTTCCCCTAAACTTAACCTGTATTTTACCGCTCGTCTGTTCGGTTTTGGCTCATTCTAAGTTTAGTGCAGTGTTGTAGGTTGTTTTTGAGTGCATTGTTGCACGTGTTTGTATGAGGCCTAACGGGTGACGACTAAACGACTGACTTTACTAACGCTGCGGACCGCTACAACAACAACAACAACCTGTCTGGACACTGGGAAGGGTGTGCTCTTGAAACTGGACGCAAAATGGAAGAACACCTGCAACTACTGTGAAAGTTCTACGTTTGGGTAAAATTGGAATTGGTGAAAGCAAACAAGCACAAGTTAAATGGTAAGTATACCAATTGGCGAATGCAACTATTTTCGCCAATTGCTTTTTTGTTTCACAGCACCACTGGACTACAGAACATCCCTAGTGGAAATGACATCTGTGCAATTCTGGAGTTTACAATTTGATGTCACAGCACCTTCTACCGATGCTTCACCTCCCTCCGGAATCCACAAAGAACTGGAAGTTCTGGGAAAAACCAAGAACGGATGTCTGGCAAACCGAAATAAGGGCGAGTGTGAAGTTGTGACCTCAAACTTCCACAATGGGGTTTGTTTTCGCTCCACCCGTAACCCCACTGGACTGGTGTATGAAAAGCTGTCAGACTGACTTCACTAGACGAATGACTGCGGGCATGTTATGGTTTGGTTTCTATTGTTGGTTTTTGGCTTGGTAGGTTTGAATTTAGGAGATGGATTAGTTGATTACAATCCACACAGTACTCTACATTCTCCCTTTTTTGAATCTTTCCTTTTTACAACTTTCCATACATTTGCAAATTGTTGACTGCTGTTAAACTTGTAGGCTACTGCTGCTTCATACTTCAATGTGGTTTTATTCTGTGCTAAATGATTTTAATTCCTTGCAATGTGGTTTGATTCTATGCAATACGGTTTTAATTCTTTGCAATTCTATGCACTACGTTTTTCCTTCTTTGCAATTCTATGCATTATACGATTTTAATTCTTTGCAATTCTATGCACTAAGATTTCAATTCTTTGCAATTCTATGCACTACGATTTTAATGATTTGCAATTCTATGCTCTGATTTTTATTATTTGCAATTCTATGCACTACGATTTTTCATTCTTTGCAATTCTTTGCATTATACGATTTAATTCTTTGCAATTCTATGCACTACGATTCTAATTCTTTGCAATTCTATGCACTACGATTTTAATTATTTTGCAATTCTATGCATTTTATGATTTTGATTCTTTGCAATTCTATGCACTACGATTCTAATTCTTTGCAATTCTATGCACTACGATTTTAATTATTTTGCAATTCTATGCACTACGATTTTAATTCTTTGCAATTCTATGCACTACGATTTTAATTATTTTGCAATTCTATGCATTATATGATTTTAATTCTTTGCAATTCTATGCATTACGATTTTAATTATTTGCAATTCTATGCTCTATTATTTTTATTATTTGCAATTCAATGCACTACGATTTTAATTCTTTTCAATTCTATGCAGTATATAATTTTAATTCTTTGCAATTCTATGCACTACGATTTTAATTATTTGCAATTCTAAGCTCTATATGATTTTTTATTTGCAATTCTATGCACTACAAATTTTCATTCTTTGCAATTCTATGCATTATACGATTTTAATTCTTTGCAATTCTATGCACTACGTTTTTAATAATTTGCAATTCT
>NC_079429.1:11806409-11926409 GCF_026213295.1 Gadus chalcogrammus
CCACAACACAAACACAAACATAACGTATTTACACGTTCACACACACTCTATGTGAACCACAACGGCAATGGACCCGTCTGGGAAACAGTTCAACAACACTCTTCCACTTTTCCACCCGGTCCCTTGCTGTGCAGAAACCAGTGGGCCAGTACGTCCAGGGCCTCTACCAGTTAGCTGTAAATCCCCAGTGTCCCACATATGCACGCACATTCAAACTCACACATACACAAACACACTCACCCTCGCACACACAAATGCATGCCCACAGAGGGGCGTAAGGTTTTAACGGAGTGGCTAGATGCTGGCCGAATAATATGTTGGTGTGTGTGTGTGTGTGTGTGTGTGTGTGTGTGTGTGTGTGTGTGGTGTGTGTGTGTGTGTGTGTGTGTGTGTGTGTGTGTGGTGGTGTGTGTGTGTGTGGTGTGGTGTGTGTGTGTGTGTGTGTGTGTGTGTGTGTGCGGGGGTGTGGGGGTTGTTACATTTGGGTGTATCAGTGGTGTGGTTGGGTCGCTGACTGTAGAATCATGATGATGTCCGACAGTCAATCTGGCTTTGTCGTCATGACAGCCAGATGCCCCAGATTGTTCCATGAACAGTTGTTTTGGTCGGAACTTGGCCGCGAGACAGTTTTGTATTTCGCTCCTTGTTTAATCCTGATCACCGTGATTGGTTTTCTGTCTGTCTCGCTCTCTCTCTGTGAGGTGGTAAAGCTAGAGGCTCTTGTTGTTGTGCAGCAGGAACACATGTGTTCTTTCTAACCCACCAGCCAGCCTGTTCTCCCAGCATGAGATCATGACTCATGTACTCCACATACACTGCTTAACCACACTCACATTGAACCCACGTGGACCCTTCCTGGTCTCTCTGTTTCTCTACCTGTGGTGTGTGTGTGTCTCGCTCTCTGTCTCTGTCTCTCTCCCATACCCTCGGCTGATCACTGAAATGTAAACACTGGGGTATTGGGCTTCCTGAAAAAAGAAGAAAAGCAATACGAGAAACCCCAACACGTGACAGGTTATCTGATCACGTGCGCTAGCCGAGAAGCGGTGTGGTGGGCAGCGTGCCCTGGGGCCCTGGCTGCAGACAGCACCCCGCTACAGAAAGCCTGACTCACTGCACATTATGCACACAGCTCTTACTTGGAGCTCTGGCAGCAGCTCTGCTGAAATCTAAGACCGGGTCGATTTCCTAACGTTTATGGAACTATTTGAGAGAGAGAGAGAGAGAGAGAGAGGGAGGGAGGGGGAGGGTGTGTGGGAGGGTGAGTGGAAGTGGAGAGGACAGCTGAGACTTCAGGCAGTGAGTAAGCCCTTTTGTCGTAGTACCAGCCTGTTTGGCCACTATTATTGCTGATCTGCAATAATGACATTTCCATAGTTTGGACCTCCTTCAAGTTCAATTGGACTTGTACTCGGGTAGACTAAAGTCGATCTCATTGGCTTTGGCGTGGCTGGATACAATGGTCATGTTTGTCCTTATTGGTTGAGGTGTTCGGTGCTGTGCCGCCTGGCAATGTGCCTCTCCGAGCACTTCCCAGTCTAAGGTGTGGAATATCACCTGACGGCTGGATATTTACCGAGAGCTGCTTTGTTCGTTCCTAAGCACCGGGACTCAGCAGGCGGCCGGCCCGTATCACCCGATCAGCACCGCTCCCTCGCTGAGCATCACATGCACTGCGTCATCAACCGCGTGGAAACAGCCGTTTGATGCCAGGGTCGCTAAAATGTACGAGTCTCAACGGAAAAGCAATGCAAACCAGACTTGGTAGTCCCTTTAGGGGCAGGATAGGCTCGTGGGTGGGTGTTTGCGGACAAAAGGTTTTGGGTTTGCGTCCCGGAGGAAAACGCCTCTGAAATCCAACCTGCGCCTTAAGGGATGCATCTAAAATGGTGGCTCACTGTGTATTAAAGCGTCTGCTGAATGATAGATATAGGTTAATAGTCAAATGGAATGAACGGCGTCACTTTGAGAATGTAAATAAATGACGGTAACACTAGTGGGTCCTGATGTGTGCGTCTGGGCTTCAAGCGGTGTCCCCTTCCCCCTGCAGACTCGTGGAGGAGAGAAGCCAGCGTTGGCACGGGGCTGGACGAGCACCTGAAGAGGAGCAGCAGGGAGATCGCTCTGCCCATGGAAGCCTGCGTCATGATGCTGCTGGAGACGGGCATGAAGGAGGAGGTACGCACAGCACTGGGGGGCTCACCATTGGTCAGGAGTTAATTGATTAATTGATTCGCACTTTGGATTACGGTTTCCCAATTTTCAATTAAGTGTGTGTCTGTGTGTGTGTGTGTGTGTGTGTTCTCGTAGTATGTGATGGGTCATTTGTATGACATCTCAAATAAAAGGTAATTTGAAATTAGATAAAGGCCCAACCCAGGAGCTCGCTGTTTTAGCATGCTAAGCTACCCAGCAGGCCAGTGCTTCGGGTCCGTAGAATAGCCTAGACGAGAAGGACTTGGAAGACGTTATTTCTCCGGCCAGGGGAGCCGCGTCCACAGATAGGCTGTAAACAGAGGAAACGCCTCCTTTGGATTCTCTCTGCGCGCCAAACATCATACAGAGAGCCTGTCGGACGCTGCAGCAATTTATGAAGCCCCCCCCCCCCCTCGTTCTCCCCCATGCCAGAGACGATTTTAGCACACAATGGAATCCATGTGTCTCCTGTCTCTAAATCAGAAGTGTGTGCAACTGTGTGTGCATGCGTGTGTGTATGCACCACATTGATTGTCATGCCATTGAGTCCCCGGTGAGACCTGTATGTGTGTGCGTTTGTGTGTGAGGACTCCTTTTGTTTTGCTGTGACACTGACGTTGGTGTGTGCAGGGCTGGGGTGTTTGTTTGCCAGCCTGTGTGTGCCTTAAGGGTTTCATTCTGTGCGGAGTGAGAGAAGGAGAGTGTACACTGTGTTTTCCAGTTTAAAGCGTTTAACTGGGCTGAAAAGTGTTTGTTTGGGGAAGTGTGTGTGACCATATGGTAAACCAAATGTTGGTTTCCCCGAGAGAAGGTCCTTGTGTGTATAATGAATGTGTTTTTGTCGCTTTTATTGTACACTTTATTTACGACTGTGTGTGTACAGGGTTTGTTCAGAATAGCAGCCGGGGCTTCCAAACTGAAGAAGCTCAAAGCCGCCCTGGACTGTTCCACCTCACAGCTGCAGGAGTTCTACTGTGACCCCCACGCCGTAGCTGGTACGTCCCAAATCCCTACCGTCCCGACCCCTGTTGGGGTCAGGACACGGAAGGCCTTCTTATGGTGGCGGGGTGGAAGATTGAGTTGGTGGTGGGAGGCTCTCAGAATCATAAACTCAATGTTCTGTCCACTCTGACAACTGTGGGACGATCTATGGTAGCTCGGCTGGCTGGGTGTGTGAGTGGGAGGGGCTTTGGGAGTGCCGATGGTCAGATTCTTGTAAACAAAGACAGAGGTATGTGCTGGCCAGAATATATCAGTCATAGGATGTGATTTATTAAAGTTATTGGAATCACTTTCGATCAGCCTTGACTATAGTCTGATATGTCCTGGTGCTTTTAAGCTGAGAGCTAGTTGAAATGTAACACATGCCGACTTTAAATGAAAGCAATTGAACACACAAACACCAATGACCTGAAAGCAACCCTCTTTCAAGAGAGAACAATCCCTTTGAGCTACGCGGTCAGTCTGAAGAACAGCTTGATTTCTTCCACAGAGCAATGAGCAGATCAGAGAAAGTGCATTGTTTCCCCTTGGTTTAAACTCGTGTTTGTATTCATAGGAGCCTGAAGTCATACCTGAGGGAACTTCCAGACCCTTTGATGACTTTCCAGCTCTACGATGATTGGATACAGGCCTCCAGGTAACGTTCTGGGCTCAGCCGATTAAAAATTTGGGAATTGCCCACTAAATGTGGTCTAAAGGCCGTAGATGATCTTGTGTCACAGAAAGAAAAAATGTTGGTTTATAAAACGTCGATAACGACGTTTTAGGGCCACTCTAACAAAGGTCCTTCTCACCAGAAATATGAAATCCGATCATAATGTCTTTCCCCACTGTGCTGACTAACCAGGCGTGTGTGGTCATCCTAGTGTTTCAGATCCAGATAAGAGGCTGCAGGCCCTTTGGGTCGTATGTGACCAACTACCAAAGAACAACAAAGCTAACCTGCGGTGAGGCCTCGTTCTACTGCTCACTCTTTAGTGCTTTTAAGTTACAGTGCTTCATGACATTTTCTGTTGGACGCCGCCATGTTGAAGAGTATGTTATACTGAACGTCTGATGATAAAACATTTTGACTACTGTAATAATCCTTTGAGAAAAAGTGTAGAAAGGTTGGAGCTCATGCGGCGTCTGCTTCTCGGCTCTGCAGGTATCTGGTCAAGTTCCTGGCCAAGCTGGCCGAGGACAGCGAGCAGAACAAGATGACGCCCAGCAACATCGCCATCGTCCTGGGTCCCAACCTACTCTGGGCCAAGACCGAGGGGTGAGGGGGGGGGGGGGGACAACGCACAAAGTAACTTGATTAATCCCTGAAGGGAAATTCTGTTGTTTCAGCAGCAAAAATAAATGGTTACGTAAAGTACAAATATAATGTATACAGATTTCTGCAATCCGTAGGAGTCATGAATGGAGCAGGGTAGCTTGGGTGTCGCTGCTAAGCCGAAAGGTCCTGTGCTCGATCTCTAGTGTCCAAGGCATAACGTGTATGTGTGTGCGTAGTGTGTGTGTGTCCCCCCTCCCAGGAGCCTGGCGGAGATGGCTGCAGCCACCTCTGTGCACGTGGTCACCATCATAGAACCCATCATCCAGCCCACTGGTTCTTCCCCGAGGGTATGTCCTTTCTGGTTGTACTGGCACCAACCTCTTGGTCCTGTCGAATGCATTCAGAGCAATCGCCACACGCATATACTCAGCTAAAGTTAATAATCTATAGTTGGTCAGATTGGAAATATATGAACAATATAACTATGCAAAGATTTTTCACTCTGTCTTTCTCCAGTAGATATTGTATTGAAGAATGTCATCATGATAACAGTTAAATTCCAAGTATTGTTCCACCACTATTCATACCTTTAATCCAAATGAAAAGAAAACACCGACGATACAGTCCTGATCCAGTTTATGGCCACTAATGTCTAGTTTAGTCATTAATGATTTCATTATTAGGGTATCGGGTTTTTCGGGTAAAATGTCAGGATTCAAGATTTATTCTGAGAAGGATGTTTGTGACAGAACATAGCTCGCAAAGTCTTATGCTACAAAAGAAATTGAAAAACTCCCCATTCACCTCTTTATAATCAGACATGAGGGCATCAGACTGATGGCGGACGCGGGGAGATTGCAACACAATGCGGCCAAGGGCATCACAACCCTCCACTAATACATGACCAAAGCCAGCTGGCGCACGGCCACCTCCCCATCAGCCAGTGACCTTCGTCCCTTCCCTCCTCCCCCCTCTCCCTCCCCAGACGTTGAGTTCAACGTGTCGGGCATGTTCGCCATGCCTGCGCCCGCCTCGGGCTCCAGCAACCACCTGGACTACGACTGCAGCACGGTGGAGCGGAAGAGGCCGGCAGCATGGTGTGTCCCGAGCCCAGCGACGCCTCGCGCAAGGAGAGGTACGGCCAAGGCCCAGACCGCCAGACCCCCCCCCCACCCCAGACCCGTACCTTGACCCCATCCCCTCGGTGCTGACGTCTGGTCCTCTTCAGCCCCCAGAGGCTCCTGTACTGCAGCCATGTTCACCAGCCAATGTTTGATTCATTCAGTCACTTCTTCTAAATGTGTGATTTGCTTTGGGGGCTGCCTTGTTGAAGGGTGTCATTCCAAAATAAGATGCTTCTTAGTCAAACAATGATCTGCAAACCTTGTTTTGGGGTATAAAATAATCTGTTTTGAAATATTATTGTCCATTTTAATTAACTATCTAACTGATAGACCCCTTGATTTTTTTTTTACTGCTTTTCTTTTTTGGAGTGATACCTTTTATACATATGTAATAATACATAATCAAACGTGATCAATCTAATGACTAGTCAGCTTTGGGCATGTGAGGATTCTGGGATTCTCGGTCGATTCTGTTTCTGCTCATTAATTCTAACAGGTTCTTAATTCTTCTGTTCAATTCCGTAACCCTCCTGTGTGCTTATGGGTGATTCTGTGGTGTCTTTCCTCCACTCGCCTCCCCCCCCCCCCCCCCACTCCCCTCCCTCCCTCCCTCCCTCCCTCCCGTAGCTCCGCTAACAAGCACTCGGACAACCACACCCTCCGTAGAGGCAGCAACACGTTAGGTAGAAAGCAGCATGCTTCGCCCGCCTTCCAGCCCCCCTTGCCCCCCGTGGAGGCCCCCGGGCTGGGTCAGGGCGGGGGCGGTGGCGGGCAGGTCCCCCACCCCACGCCCGAGCCCCAGCCCCCGGCCCCGGCGGGGGGGCTGGGGGCCGCGGAGCACTGCCTGCCCAGCTTGGCGGCGAGCATGGCGGCTCTGGCGACCGCTCAGCAGATGCTCGCCCAGAGCACAGAGGACATCAGGTAAGGTCGACCTCTGACCCCGGCCTTGCTGGTCAATTGACATCAAGGGCCCTGCATGCAAGGAGAGTAAAGGCCTGATCACGCGTCTGCTTCTGCACGGTGTGCACAGATCCACGTCGCTCCCTTTTTGGTTCTCGCCTCTTTGCTAACTGAGGAGCTAAGCGTGCCCAGAGACGCGCAGACCTCCCGGAGCTGAGCGTCACGTTACAGGTCTTTGATGAGGTTTGCAGCCAAGTCATTGCTGATTGGACTAGTAAGGAACAGTCGTAGTGCTTTGTATCAGTTTCGATAGCCGGGAACAAGATTGAAATTCTTGTGCAAGATGAATCACTCCTGACCCTTAATGTCCAATATCTGTGTACCTCGTATGTCCCTTTAGATATGCATCTCTTAGATGAATTCGTATTATAGGCAGTTAATCCTAATTGGCTATGTTGTTAATGTCAGCAGACTTCTTTGGTGCCCGATCCACTCAGCCTCCTGACTTTAAGCAACACATTTGCCTATCGTTTTGGTTTGGTTTGGTTCACAAGTCCTGATCCAGCTCTTTGACCCGTCGCGACCCGACCCACTGAAACGCCGCCACACAATGCACGCTGTCATCGGCCTCGCATTCCCCACACACAGGGGCCCGCCCCCCCCCTCCCAGGGCCCCCGTGCCTCTTCCCTAAAACAGTAACGTCTACAGGGAGCCGCTCACACCAAGCGGGCCCCTTCGGAGACATTGGTGGCCTTCATGCCAGCCCTGAAGGGTGTCTTTGAGTCGGCCGCTGAAAGGACGGCATTCATAACTCCGGACAGATGATTGGATTCAGCATTCTTATTGATCCTACAGAAGTCGTATCAGCGAGAGGAACTGGAGGAGACCGGTCTGACACGTCGACCGGCCCGCTGGGTCACTAGATAAGGATCCGTTTCTAAGCGTGCGTGCGCTGGGCTCTCTGCGTTTGACCCCAGTGGCCCTTGCATGCTGAGCCGAGGCCTCTATCTGAGTCATCAAGCAGCACCTCAGCTCCCCGCAGATCGAGCTCTAAGTTCTGTCCTTTCTTCCTGTCACCCCAGCAACCCCAAGCCTCGAGAGCCCGCCCTGCACCAGAGGAATGGCTCCTGGGGCGGGGGCCAGCTGGGGACCCCCGGGGCCGGATCTACGGCCCCCGGTAAACATCTGATGCACAGAGGTGAGCCCACGCCGTTTTGGCAGTGTAGGAGCATGGCAATGCGGTTGGTAATAATGGTTTTGGTGTGTTTTGTATATAATCGTGGAATTGTTATGTTGTCATTGGTTACATTGTGATGGCCACCACGTCTCTCATGTGTACCATGGCAAAACACTGATCAGTGTATATATGCTTCCTAAGGATTTGACAGTGCTACATCTCTGTTGAGTCATCCCTAAGTGGTGGAGTATGACCATGAAAACCCCCATGATGCACTCTGATGTAAGAGCCCTGTATGGTCACGAGTGATTGTTCTTACCATGAGGTTTCACCTCCACTCTTTCAGCCAAGAAGCCGGCCCCGGCCCCGCCCAAGCCCTCAAACCCTCCACCCAGCCACCCTCTGAGCACCTCCACCAACCACCAGTCCTCGGCCTCCTCCTCTCTCCTCCTCCCTCCTCCTCCTCCTCCGGCTCCTCCCAGTCCCTGAGCCCCACCACGCGGCCCATCTCCAGCCACTCCCCCACCTCGCCCACCGCCCCTCCCCGGGGCCGTGCGCCACCCCGCGCCGCCCCTCCAGCAACCAGCCCCCCATCCAGGCGCCCAACCACCCGCCCCCCAGCCCCCCACCCAGACCAGCCCCTCCAGCCAGCCCCGGTCGCTGGGCCAGCCCCCGGCGAGCGCGGAGCCCCCGGGGGGACGGGGGACGCCTCCCCCCCAGACACCCCCCCCGCCGGACACACCCCTCCTTACTCGCCCGCCGCCCCCGCCCAGGACAGCCCCGGGCCGGTCGCTCCCTCCGCCCCCCCCCCTTCCAGTCGGGCTCGCTGCCCCGGCCCCGCCCGGTCCCCCGTCCCCGGAACAGACCCAGCATCCCGCCGCCGCCGCAGCCTCCCGTCGCCGCGGGAGACGCCAACGGGATCTGCGCCGCCTCGTACAAGATCTTGGGTGAGCACACGCCGTCTCCTGTCGCCTGTATTGAACCGGTTCCATCGAACATGATGTAGTGGGAAACGTTCCGTGGGGCTGTGGCCCGCTGTAGCAGGACGTGGTTTCAACTGGCCTGTACTGGAGAGCTCTGTGTGACTGCCCTCTCTAACGGTGTCGTATTGCCATCCTCCACCTCCGCAGGTTGAAGAGCGTCTAGGACCAGGTTTGTGGTTAACTGAATTGACATTCACAGCTCCTGCAGTTTATTTTCGTTTGCCTCTTCTCGTTTTGCCTGCTGTCCACTGGGATTTCACCGTCACCGATCATTCGATTTTATCTAACCTTCATTACTCATCGTTATATTTTCAATGGTTTTTTTGGAAGGGTTTGCAACCGACGTTAGAAACAAGTCAAAGGTATTAGACGTAAGCTGCAGGTCTCCATTAAACTGTGATTTGTAATCGACTGAAATTGGATTTACAAGCCGGCCTTGCATTGAGCTCTTGGTGAGCACTTAACCCAGCGACCCACAGACCACATCCCATTGGTCAACACAGGAGCTGAACTTTCATTCTTAAAGGCTTGTACTTGAAGTTCAGCTAATACCTTAAGGAACAATGTACAGTTTCGTCTGTTTCAAATCCTTCTTATCGATATAAGTTCAATGTTTGATTATCTTGGTTTATTAAGTAATAGGGTTTACTTGTTGTCCATATATGGTTGTACATCATCCGACATATTCTCGCAAGGAACTGGATATTCATGTGTCCGACTCCAGCACTACACATCAGCCCTCCGTGCGCGTCACATGCACGTGCCCTGATGTCCCCTGTCATGGTTGTTTATTAACACCAGGGTTCACTGAGTTGCATACTGCATGTGTACCCATGGAAACATGCAAAGCATGAAGATGCATGTTTTTGTAAGCTCTTCTGTGCTATTCGTCATGGGAAAGTATTCAAGATTGAACCCTGTGTTTATTTCCCAATTACTAATGAGAGGAATTTGGTGCATTTAGTCAGCTGAATTTGCCCTGGGTCGCAGAATGTTTCATAGTTCATTTACCCCAAGGGAGTTTTGTAAACTGTTGCAACCCAGAGCCATTCTTGAACATTCTACTAAAACATTTTTTCCGAGCCTCTGGCTAGCAGCGAACAGCTGTTACATCACTCATTCTGCCCTCTTCTGCTGTCCTTTACGTGTTGCCCTCAGCTTTAGCTCAACACTGCCACCTGCTGGACATAAAGCGCACAACGCCTAAAACATACTGCAGATAGACCCTATGAAGGCTTTTATAACCGAATGGCAAAACGACATTGCTGCTTAAATGTTTCCAAGCTTCGAAATGGTTTTGTAGTGTCAATGCAAGCATGAACACAAGCATGAGCATGTCCCGTGTGAAACATAAATGCATGTGAAACATACCAGGTAACAACACAACCGCTCGGGAGAGAGCCTTACATCTATTCATGTACATGTGTATGGTGACATGTATCAAATAGAAACCCAGGCACCACATTCAGAATGTCTATCAGTACAATGCCCAATAACTTGTTCATTTAGTCCATGTTTGTGTGCGTGATGTTGTGGTTAGCAGGAGATCAACAAATGTGTGTGTATGTGTGTGTGTGTGTCTCCACAGACCCGGCCATGTCTTTCAAAGGCCTAACCCGAGCCCTGGTCCCTGTGCTCGATGCGGACCAGCAGCCAGACCCTCCCCCACCACCACCACCTCCTCCACCCTCCCCCCCTTCACGCTCAAAGACCTTGACCTGGAAACCGAGACCACCGTCCTATGAGGAGAGAGAGAGCGAGGAGGAGGGGGGACGGAGAGAGGGGGGGATTAGTAAACTCCGCCCACCCCAGCCCCATCCCCACCATCACCTCTGGGATTCCACTCTCTGTCCCTTCCCTACTGCAGTGCCCACCCGCTGCTGTACGCTACCCACCCACAGACGCCGTGCACTGTCTCACACACACACACACACACACACACACACACACACACACACACACACACACACACACACACACACACACACACACACACACACACACACACACACACACACACACACACACACACACATATTACACGTTTCTAGAAGCTTCAGCTTGAGACTGTGGATGCATAATGAACCAGATCCCTGACAGTATATCAATAGTGAACGCATACAGAGCCCATCAGGGTGGGTGAGGTGGGTGAGGCCCTCTGCTCATGTTACAGTAGCAGGCCACCCACCAACACAGCGCTGAGGAGCTTCCATCACTTCCATTCCACTGCGGCGAGGGCTGGTGGTGGAGGAAGGTCTTTAGCGAGGTGGTCCTTGTACAGTTGAGAGGTCTCGGTGTGTGAGCCGCGGGGCTGTTTGTGGCACAAGTCAGTTGCCACACAGGGTGGAGAGGAACGAGGAAACACTGGTTGTGTTTCCACGGGTGATTTGTTTTTTTGCAGAGGAAACTGAGCGAACCAAAAGTGTTGCCGAGGCTGTAGCTGGTGACTGCGGGATCCGGTCGTCCGAACCGCTCGGTTGACATTTTTACCTGTTTGGTTTCCGTCTCAAAACCCTTCCTCCCTTGGCCGTCTCGCTGGGTTGTATTTATTGAAGTAAGAGAAAACACACATTCCCTGTGTCTTGATGGCCTTTCAAGTTTGCAGTCTCCTTGAAACACAAATCATGCCTTAACCGGTTTCTACCAGAAACCTTTTTTTTAACAATGATCTTGTCCCTATATTATTTACAATATGGCTGGGAAGGAACACCGATGCGTTCAGTTTTTTCCTAAAAAGGAAACTCACTTTGCAGTTAAGGTTCTCGTGGGGGTGTCGGGCCGGGCCGGGACTAACCAGTTAAGGTTGTTTAGTAAGAGATGAACGGGTGTGATGAGGGTTGCACTGACAAGCAGATGTTTGGCAGAGCCATATGGCTTGAACAGTGTTGTAGCATCTCTTCCCACCCTACAGCCCACATGTATTCTGCCTTTCCAATCTCTTCCATGTATCTGGTTTTGCCCGGGGCATTACAGGCAAAAAATAAATAAAAGCCCGGAGTGAATGTAAAAGGAAAAGGTAGGAGCAAAGGATTTCTCTGCGTGCTTATAAACGCTTCAATTAATCACTTGACTGGATATTGCACTCTAGTGTAGCACGAGGTCTCTAGCGGGCTTGCCCGTGTCTTTCCCGCTGAGCTGGGTTTATCAAAACGAAATGTCATGATGAATAAACTCGGTAGTGAGGTGGTGTTAGATTTTCATTTCGTCTGCAAGGTCAGAAATAAAAACGACCGTGTTATTTGTCCGTATTTGTATGTGTTTGCTCCGCTTGGGACTAGTTTTATTTTGTTTCCTTGAATATGTTTGAAAGGGTTGGTTGGTCTCACCGAACCAACACGGTACCAAGAGGCGAGTTTGAAACGCTTTTTCGGTAGACAATCACGCTCTGTTAATGTCCGACGTCCACCCCTGCTCTCTCCTAGTGTACCTCATCGCCTTATCCCGCTACAGTCGACAGTCCTTGTGTCCCCCGAGACGAACAAATGCCATTCAACTAGACATGATAATGCTGCAATTTTTTTTCTTAAGCTCTAGTTTTGTTGTATATGCTAGCCAAGTGAGCTTAAAATGTTGAATAAACGATGTGATATGAATGGTTGGTTATAGTTCATTTCCAAAGAAAATAAAGTATATAAGTAACTAACTGCTCCTCGTGTGACGTTACTTATCCCTATATATCAAATTTGGGTTCCTCTGATGGTGGATAATGCATTTTTTTCATTCAGAAAATAAACTATAAAGTTAAAATGAGGAAATGTTGCTAGATTATATGTAGAACTGGCCATCCAAATGAATATCTGGATATTTAAAAAAAAAAAGAAATATTACGTTTATTTTTATTAAATTAAATACTGTTTGTCTTCCACGAGGAAAAACAAACCCGCTGGAGTCTTTCAAAAAATGTACACATGCTTTCAGGGTTTCTTCATTGAGGTACTAAGTAGACCACAGGTGTGTGCATAAACGCGTAATCAGCAGATGACCTGATCACTATATCATCCAATCAGGTTATGCAGGTAATAGCATGCGTTTAACAGGTAATCTCATCCAAACCAATGTAGTACATGTTGTGTACTTTGATTGACCTTGTGTTGCCTTCGTACGTGTGTGTTTGTGTATGTGCCTGACAGGTGTACCACTGCTGAAATTGACGGACCTGGAAACCGGGAACAGGGTTGCTTGCTATGGGCCAGAAAAATACCTTGATACTTGCCTTTGTCAAACATTTATGGAAGCTTTTTTTTTTCTTCTTTACAGATCAAATTTTTTGCCTGGGGTGAAAATAAAAATCAATGATACAAAGTCTTCTGTCTTTGGTTTATTTGACTTAGCTAATATAATTGAGTGTACGAAATAATATGTGGCCTCAGATTTAGCGGTGCTGATCCTCATCCCAGCCGCACTCGGCCGCCAGCCGATCCAGTGAGTGCTGAAGGTCACAGGCCGATGATCCAATGAGGACCACATCATCTGCAAAAAGCAGTGACGAGATCCTCGGACCACCGAACTGCAAATGTGTCTTGTTTTAAATAAATGTAATAAACACAGGGAGAAACGTCGTACACACACACACACACACACACACACACACACACACACACACACACACACACACACACACACACACACACACACACACCACACACACACACACACACACAACACACACACACACAGAAACATAAACACGATAAATAATTAATCCCGGGTTTGGATTGACCTGGGCACTGTTACATTTCTTTGGGGTAAAGCCTCACAATGGAGAGGGACAATCAATAACAGAGTTGGTTTTCATCCATTTGGGAGACCGCTTATCTTGTTATGAAGGGGTTAATGAGAGCCCGACAGGACAGACTAATAAACCAAACATAGATATCAATAATTGCAATAATCACATTTCCAAATGGCTTCATTATACCTAGTTCGTATGCGACCCAAATACTAAATAGAAAAGGTAGGCTACATTAATATTTGATCACTTTTATTCTAGAAAGGCTTTTCATGCGCTGCGTTCGATACGGAGGGAAACTCTTTATCGGCTCGAGCTTCTGGCTTGTCCCAGCCATCCCATTCTCGTTCTCATTAGCTATTAATTGAGTTCACCTGTTTCGCCCCGGAAGTGCGGGATGAATATTTTTGCGTTGCTCCCAAACGCCAATTAAAATGGTCCCGCGGTTGATTGTTGGTTTTTTTGTGCGCTTTTGACTGAACAATCCGGACAACGTGGCCACCAACGGGGGAGCGAGGACGCCCGCATGCAAGTCACCAATCGTTTGTTATTCCTTGAGCTGGTTGAAGTTGTTTGGTTGTGTTTGGCTGCTGTTTTCAGAATGTGTCCACCGCACACACACATCGCTATATTCTTTCCCCTAAACTTAACCTGTATTTTACCGCTCGTCTGTTTGGTTTTGGCTCATTCTAAGTTTAGTGCAGTGTTGTAGGTTGTTTTTGAGTGCATTGTTGCACGTGTTTGTATGAGGCCTAACGGGGACGACTAAACGACTGACTTTACCAACGCTGCGGACCGCTACAACAACAACAACAACAACAACAACAACAACCTGTCTGGACACTGGGAAGGGTGTGCTCTTGAAACTGGACGCAAAATGGAAGAACACCTGCAACTATTGTGAAAGTTCAACGTTTGGGCAAAGTTGGAATTGGTGAAAGCAAACAAGCGCAAGTTAAATGGTAAGTATACCAATTGGCGAATGCAACTATTTTCGCCAATTGCTTTTTTGTTTCACAGCACCATTGGACTACAGAACATCCCTAGTGGAAATGACATCTGTGCAATTCTGGAGTTTACAATTTGCTGTCACAGCACCTTCTACCGATGCTTCACCTCCCTCCGGAATCCACAAAGAACTGGAAGTTCTGGGAAAAACCAAGAACGGATGTCTGGCAAACCGAAATAAGGGCGAGTGTGAAGTTGTGACCTCAAACTTCCACAATGGGGTTTGTTTTCGCTCCACCCGTAACCCCACTGGACTGGTGTATGAAAAGCTGTCAGACTGACTTCACTAGACGAATGACTGCGGGCATGTTATGGTTTGGTTTCTATTGTTGGTTTTTGGCTTGGTAGGTTTGAATTAGGAGATGGATTAGTTGATTTACACATCCACACAGTACTCTACATTCTCCCTTTTTTGAATCTTTCCTTTTTACAACTTTCCATACATTTGCAAATTGTTGACTGCTGTTAAACTTGTAGGCTACTGCTGCTTCATACTTCAATGTGGTTTTATTCTGTGCTAAATGATTTTAATTCCTTGCAATGTGGTTTGATTCTATGCAATACGGTTTTAATTCTTTGCAATTCTATGCACTACGTTTTTCATTCTTTGCAATTCTATGCATTATACGATTTTAATTCTTTGCAATTCTATGCACTAAGATTTCAATTCTTTGCAATTCTATGCACTACGATTTTAATTATTTGCAATTCTATGCTCTGATTTTTATTATTTGCAATTCTATGCACTACGATTTTTCATTCTTTGCAATTCTTTGCATTATACGATTTTAATTCTTTGCAATTCTATGCACTAAGATTTTAATTCTTTGCAATTCTATGCATTATACGATTTTATTTCTTTGCAATTCTATGCACTAAGATTTCAATTCTTTGCAATTCTATGCACTACGATTTTAAGTCATTGCAATGTGGTTTTATTCTGTACAATATAATCTGAAATATGTACTCGGACAATTGCAGTTGGCCAATTGGGGAGTATAGTCGACCTATGGCTATAAGAAGTGTATATAAACATACTGACTGTACAGCAATTGTGTTGGGAGCGTTTCACCTGGTAGCCTGGAAGCTAGTTTGCTCCAACGCAACTGTGTTGGGAGCGTTTCACCTGGTAGCTTGGAAGGTAGTTTGCTCCAACGCAACTGTGTTGGGAGCGTTTCACCTGGTAGCCTGGAAGCTGGTTGCTCCAACGCAACTGTGTTGGGAGCGTTTCACCTGGTAGCCTGGAAGCTAGTTGCTCCAACGCAACTGTGTTGGGAGCGTTTCACCTGGTAGCCTGGAAGGTAGTTTGCTCCAACGCAACTGTGTTGTGAGCGTTTCACCTGGTAGCCTGGAAGCTGGTTGCTCCAACGCAACTGTGTTGGGAGCGTTTCACCTGG
Organism: Gadus chalcogrammus; assembly: GCF_026213295.1. Lineage (NCBI taxonomy): Eukaryota > Metazoa > Chordata > Actinopteri > Gadiformes > Gadidae > Gadus > Gadus chalcogrammus. The sequence continues at coordinate 11,822,188 of NC_079429.1, forward strand.
TAGCCTGGAGGAAGGTAGTTTGCTCCAACGCAACGGTGTTGGGCGCGTTTCACCTGGTAGCCTGGAATGTAGTTTGCTCCAATGCAACTGTGTTGTGAGCGTTTCACCTGGTAGACTGGAAGGCAGTTTGCTCCAACGCAACTGTGTTGTGAGCGTTTCACCTGGTAGCTTAGAAGGTAGTTTGCTCCAACGCAACTGTGTTGGGAGCGTTTCACCTGGTAGCTTGGAAGGTAGTTTGCTCCAACGCAACTGTGTTGTGAGCGTTTCACCTGGTAGACTGGAAGGCAGTTTGCTCCAACGCAACTGTGTTGTGAGCGTTTCACCTGGTAGCTTAGAAGGTAGTTTGCTCCAATGCAACTGTGTTGGGAGCGTTTCACCTGGTAGCTTGGAAGGTAGTTTGCTCCAACGCAACTGTGTTGTGAGCGTTTCACCTGTTAGACTGGAAGGCAATTTGCTCCAACGCAACTGTGTTGTGAGCGTTTCACCTGGTAGACTGGAAGGTAGTTTGCTCCAACGCAACGCGGTTGATTGTTGGTTTTTTGTGCGCTTTTGACTGAACAATCCGGACAACGTGGCCACCAACGGGGGAGCGAGGACCCCTGCATGCAAGTCACCAATCGTTTGTTATTCCTTGAGCTGGTTGAAGTTGTTTGGTTGTGTTTGGCTGCTGTTTTCAGAATGTGTCCACCGCACACACACATCGCTATATTCTTTCCCCTAAACTTAACCTGTATTTTACCGCTCGTCTGTTCGGTTTGGCTCATTCTAAGTTTAGTGCAGTGTTGTAGGTTGTTTTTGAGTGCATTGTTGCACGTGTTTGTATGAGGCCTAACGGGTGACGACTAAACGACTGACTTTACTAACGCTGCGGACCGCTACAACAACAACAACAACCTGTCTGGACACTGGGAAGGGTGTGCTCTTGAAACTGGACGCAAAATGGAAGAACACCTGCAACTACTGTGAAAGTTCTACGTTTGGGTAAAATTGGAATTGGTGAAAGCAAACAAGCACAAGTTAAATGGTAAGTATACCAATTGGCGAATGCAACTATTTTCGCCAATTGCTTTTTTGTTTCACAGCACCACTGGACTACAGAACATCCCTAGTGGAAATGACATCTGTGCAATTCTGGAGTTTACAATTTGATGTCACAGCACCTTCTACCGATGCTTCACCTCCCTCCGGAATCCACAAAGAACTGGAAGTTCTGGGAAAAACCAAGAACGGATGTCTGGCAAACCGAAATAAGGGCGAGTGTGAAGTTGTGACCTCAAACTTCCACAATGGGGTTTGTTTTCGCTCCACCCGTAACCCCACTGGACTGGTGTATGAAAAGCTGTCAGACTGACTTCACTAGACGAATGACTGCGGGCATGTTATGGTTTGGTTCTATTGTTGGTTTTTGGCTTGGTAGGTTTGAATTTAGGAGATGGATTAGTTGATTTACACATCCACACAGTACTCTACATTCTCCCTTTTTTGAATCTTTCCTTTTTACAACTTTCCATACATTTGCAAATTGTTGACTGCTGTTAAACTTGTAGGCTACTGCTGCTTCATACTTCAATGTGGTTTTATTCTGTGCTAAATGATTTTAATTCCTTGCAATGTGGTTTGATTCTATGCAATACGGTTTTAATTCTTTGCAATTCTATGCACTACGTTTTTCCTTCTTTGCAATTCTATGCATTATACGATTTTAATTCTTTGCAATTCTATGCACTAAGATTTCAATTCTTTGCAATTCTATGCACTACGATTTTAATGATTTGCAATTCTATGCTCTGATTTTATTATTTGCAATTCTATGCACTACGATTTTTCATTCTTTGCAATTCTTTGCATTATACGATTTTAATTCTTTGCAATTCTATGCACTACGATTCTAATTCTTTGCAATTCTATGCACTACGATTTTAATTATTTTGCAATTCTATGCATTTTATGATTTTGATTCTTTGCAATTCTATGCACTACGATTCTAATTCTTTGCAATTCTATGCACTACGATTTTAATTATTTTGCAATTCTATGCACTACGATTTTAATTCTTTGCAATTCTATGCACTACGATTTTAATTATTTGCAATTCTATGCATTATACGATTTTAATTCTTTGCAATTCTATGCATTACGATTTAATTATTTGCAATTCTATGCTCTATTATTTTATTATTTGCAATTCAATGCACTACGATTTTAATTCTTTTCAATTCTATGCAGTATATAATTTTAATTCTTTGCAATTCTATGCACTACGATTTTAATTATTTGCAATTCTAAGCTCTATATGATTTTTATTATTTGCAATTCTATGCACTACGATTTTTCATTCTTTGCAATTCTATGCATTATACGATTTTAATTCTTTGCAATTCTATGCACTACGATTTTTATTATTTGCAATTCTATGCACTAAGATTTCAATTCTTTGCAATTCTATGCATTATACGATTTTATTTCTTTGCAATTCTATGCACTAAGATTTCAATTCTTTGCAATTCTATGCACTACGATTTTAAGTCATTGCAATGTGGTTTTATTCTGTGCAATATAATCTGAAATATGTACTCGGACAATTGCAGTTGGCCAATTGGGGAGTATAGTCGACCTATGGCTATAAGAAGTGTATGTAAACATACTGACTGTACAGCAAATGCAATTGTGTTGGGAGCGTTTCACCTGGTAGCCTGGAAGCTAGTTTGCTCCAACGCAACTGTGTTGGGAGCGTTTCACCTGGTAGCTTGGAAGGTAGTTTGCTCCAACGCAACTGTGTTGGGAGCGTTTCACCTGGTAGCCTGGAAGCTGGTTGCTCCAACGCAACTGTGTTGGGAGCGTTTCACCTGGTAGCCTGGAAGCTAGTTGCTCCAACGTAACTGTGTTGGGAGCGTTTCACCTGGTAGCCTGGAAGCTAGTTGCTCCAACGCAACTGTGTTGGGAGCGTTTCACCTGGTAGCCTGGAATGTAGTTTGCTCCAACGCAACTGTGTTGGGAGCGTTTCACCTGGTAGCCTGGAAGGTAGTTTGCTCCAACGCAACGGTGTTGGGCGCGTTTCACCTGGTAGCCTGGAATGGAGTTTGCTCCAATGCAACTGTGTTGTGAGCGTTTCACCTGGTAGACTGGAAGGCAGTTTGCTCCAACGCAACTGTGTTGTGAGCGTTTCACCTGGTAGCTTAGAAGGTAGTTTGCTCCAACGCAACTGTGTTGGGAGCGTTTCACCTGGTAGACTGGAAGGCAGTTTGCTCCAACGCAACTGTGTTGTGAGCGTTTCACCTGGTTGCTTAGAAGGTAGTTTGCTCCAACGCAACTGTGTTGTGAGCGTTTCACCTGGTAGACTGGAAGGCAGTTTGCTCCAACGCAACTGTGTTGTGAGCGTTTCACCTGGTATCTTAGAAGGTAGTTTGCTCCAAAGCAACTGTGTTGGGAGCGTTTCACCTGGTAGCTTGGAAGGTAGCTTGGAAGGTAGTTTGCTCCAACGCAACTGTGTTGTGAGCATTTCACCTGGTAGCTTAGAAGGTAGTTTGCTCCAATGCAACTGTGTTGGGAGCGTTTCACCTGGTAGCTTGGAAGGTAGTTTGCTCCAACGCAACTGTGTTGTGAGCGTTTCACCTGTTAGACTGGAAGGCAATTTGCTCCAACGCAACTGTGTTGTGAGCGTTTCACCTGGTAGACTGGAAGGTAGTTTGCTCCAACGCAACGCGGTTGATTGTTGGTTTTTTGTGCGCTTTTAATATGAACAATCCGGACAACGTGGCCACCAACGGGGGAGCGAGGACCCCCGCATGCAAGTCACCAATCGTTTGTTATTCCTTGAGCTGGTTGAAGTTGTTTGGTTGTGTTTGGCTGCTGTTTTCAGAATGTGTCCACCGCAGCCACACATCGCTATATTCTTTCCCCTAAACTTAACCTGTATTTTACCGCTCGTCTGTTTGGTTTTGGCTCATTCTAAGTTTAGTGCAGTGTTGTAGGTGGTTTTTCAGTGCATTGTCGCACGTGTTTGTATGAGGCCTAACGGGGGACGACTAAACGACTGACTTTACTAACGCTGCGGACCGCTACAACAACAACAATAACCTGTCTGGACACTGGGAAGGGTGTGCTCTTGAAACTGGACGCAAAATGGAAGAACACCTGCAACTATTGTGAAAGTTCAACGTTTGGGCAAAATTGGAATTGGTGAAAGCAAACAAGCGCAAGTTAAATGGTAAGTATACCAATTGGCGAATGCAACTATTTTCGCCAATTGCTTTTTTGTTTCACAGCACCACTGGACTACAGAACATCCCTAGTGGAAATGACATCTGTGCAATTCTGGAGTTTACAATTTGATGTCACAGCACCTTCTGCCGATGCTTCACCTCCCTCAGGAATCCACAAAGAACTGGAAGTTCTGGGAAAAACCCAGAACGGATGTCTGGCAAACCGAAATTAGGGCGAGTGTGAAGTTGTGACCTCAAACTTCCACAATGGGGTTTGTTTTCGCTCCACCCGTAACCCCACTGGACTGGTGTATGAAAAGCTGTCAGACTGACTTCACGACGAATGACTGCGGGCATGTTATGGTTTGGTTTCAATTGTTGGTTTTTGGCTTGGTAGGTTTGAATTTAGGAGATGGATTAGTTGATTTACACATCCACACAGTACTCTACATTCTCCCTTTTTTTAATCTTTCCTTTTTACAACTTTCCATACATTTGCAAATTGTTGACTGATGCTGAACTTGTAGGCTACTGCTGCTTCATACTTCAATGTGGTTTTATTCTGTGCTAAATGATTTTAATACCTTGCAATGTGGTTTGATTCTATGCAATACGGTTTTAATTCTTTGCAATTCTATGCACTACGATTTTAATTCTTTGCAATTCTATGCACTACGATTCTAATTCTTTGCAATTCTATGCACTACGATTTTAATTATTTTGCAATTCTATGCATTATATGATTTTGATTCTTTGCAATTCTATGCACTACGATTTTAATTCTTTGCAATTCTATGCACTACGATTCTAATTCTTTGCAATTCTCTGCACTACGGTTTTAATTATTTTGCAATTCTATGCATTATATGATTTTATTTCTTTGCAATTCTATGCATTACGATTTTAATTATTTGCAATTCTATGCTCTATATGATTTTTATTATTTGCAATTCTATGCACTACGATTTTAATTCTTTGCAATTCTATGCACTACGATTCTAATTCTTTGCCATTCTATGCATTACGATTTTAATTATTTTGCAATTCTATGCATTATATGATTTTAATTCTTTGCAATTCTATGCACTACGATTTTAATTCTTTGCAATTCTATGCACTACGATTTTAATTATTTGCAATTCTATGCTCTATGATTTTTATCATTTGCAATTCTATGCACTACGATTTTTCATTCTTTGCAATTCTATGCATTATACGATTTTAATTCTTTGCAATTCTATGCACTAAGATTTCAATTCTTTGCAATGTGGTTTTATTCTGTGCAATATAATCTGAAATATGTACTCGGACAATTGCAGTTGGCCAATTGGGGAGTATAGTCGACCTATGGCTATAAGAAGTGTATGTAAACATACTGACTGTACAGCAAATGCAATTGTGTTGGGAGCGTTTCACCTGGTAGCCTGGAAGGTAGTTTGCTCCAACGCAACTGTGTTGGGAGCGTTCGACCTGGTAGCTTGGAAGGTAGTTTGCTCCAACGCAACTGTGTTGGGAGCATTTCACCTGGTAGCCTGGAAGCTGGTTGCTCCAACGCAACTGTGTTGGGAGCGTTTCACCTGGTAGCCTGGAAGCTAGTTGCTCCAAAGCAACTGTGTTGGGAGCGTTTCACCTGGTAGCCTGGAATGTAGTTTGCTCCAACGCAACTGTGTTGTGAGCGTTTCACCTGGTAGCCTGGAAGGTAGTTTGCTCCAACGCAACTGTGTTGGGAGCGTTTCACCTGGTAGCCTGGAAGGTAGTTTGCTCCAACGCAACGGTGTTGGGCGCGTTTCACCTGGTAGCCTGGAATGTAGTTTGCTCCAATGCAACTGTGTTGTGAGCGTTTCACCTGGTAGACTGGAAGGCAGTTTGGTCCAACGCAACTGTCTTGTGAGCGTTTCACCTGGTAGCTTAGAAGGTAGTTTGCTCCAACGCAACTGTGTTGTGAGCGTTTCACCTGGTAGACAGGAATGCAGTTTGCTCCAACGCAACTGTGTTGTGAGCGTTTCACCTGGTAGCTTAGAAGGTAGTTTGCTCCAATGCAACTGTACTGGGAGCGTTTCACCTGGTAGCTTGCTCCAACGCAACTGTGTTGTGAGCGTTTCACCTGTTAGACTGGAAGGCAATTTGCTCCAACGCAACTGTGTTGTGAGCGTTTCACCTGGTAGACTGGAAGGTAGTTTGCTCCAACGCAACGCGGTTGATTGTTTTTTTTTTTGTGCGCTTTTGACTGAACAATCCAGACAACGTGGCCACCAACAGGGGAGCGAGGACCCCTGCATGCAAGTCACCAATCGTTTGTTATTCCTTGAGCTGGTTGAAGTTGTTTGGTTGTGTTTGGCTGCTGTTTTCAGAATGTGTCCACCGCACACACACATCGCTATATTCTTTCCCCTAAACTTAACCTGTATTTTACCGCTCGTCTGTTCGGTTTTGGCTCATTCTAAGTTTAGTGCAGTGTTGTAGGTGGTTTTTGAGTGCATTGTTGCTCGTGTTTGTATGAGGCCTAACGGGGGACGACTAAACGACTGACTTTACTAACGCTGCGGACCGCTACAACAACAACAACAACCTGTCTGGACACTGGGAAGGGTGTGCTCTTGAAACTGGACGCAAAATGGAAGAACACCTGCAACTATTGTGAAAGTTCAACGTTTGGGCAAAATTGGAATTGGTGAAAGCAAACAAGCGCAAGTTAAATGGTAAGTATACCAATTGGCGAATGCAACTATTTTCGCCTATTGCTTTTTTGTTTCACAGCACCAATGGACTACAGAACATCCCTAGTGGAAATGACATCTGTGCAATTCTGGAGTTTACAATTTGATGTCACAGCACCTTCTGCCGATGCTTCACCCCCTCAGGAATCCACAAAGAACTGGAAGTTCTGGGAAAAACCCAGAACGGATGTCTGGCAAACCGAAATTAGGGCGAGTGTGAAGTTGTGACCTCAAACTTCCACAATGGGGTTTGTTTTCGCTCCACCCGTAACCCCACTGGACTGGTGTATGAAAAGCTGTCAGACTGACTTCACTGGACGAATGACTGCGGGCATGTTATGGTTTGGTTTCAATTGTTGGTTTTTGGCTTGGTAGGTTTGAATTTAGGAGATTGATTAGTTCATTTACACATCCACACAGTACTCTACATTCTCCCTTTTTACAACTTTCCATACATTTGCAAATTGTTGACTGCTGCTGAACTTGTAGGCTACTAGTGCTTCATACTTCAATGTGGTTTTATTCTGTGCTAAATGATTTTAATTCCTTGCAATGTGGTTTGATTCGATGCAATACGGTTTTAATTCTTTGCAATTCTATGCACTACGATTTTAATTCTTTGCAATTCTATGCACTACGATTCTAATTCTTTGCAATTTTATGCACTACGATTTTAATTATTTTGCAATTCTATTCATTATATGATTTTGATTCTTTGCAATTCTATGCACTACGATTTTAATTATTTGCAATTCTATGCACTACGATTTTTCATTCTTTGCAATTCTATGCATTATACGATTTTAATTCTTTGCAATTCTATGCACTAAGATTTTAATTCTTTGCAATTCTATGCATTATACGATTTTATTTCTTTGCAATTCTATGCTCTATATGATTTTTATTATTTGCAATTCTATGCACTACGATTTTAATTCTTTGCAATTCTATGCACTACGATTTAAATTATTTTGCAATTCTATGCATTATATGATTTTAATTCTTTGCAATTCTATGCATTACGATTTTAATTATTTGCAATTCTATGCTCTATATGATTTTTATTATTTGCAATTCTATGCACTACGATTTTAATTCTTTGCACTACGATTCTAATTCTTTGCAATTCTATGCATTACGATTTTAATTATTTTGCAATTCTATGCATTATACGATTTTAATTCTTTGCAATTCTATGCACTAAGATTTTAATTCTTTGCAATTCTATGCATTATACGATTTTATTTCTTTGCAATTCTATGCACTAAGATTTCAATTCTTTGCAATTCTATGCACTACGATTTTAAGTCATTGCAATGTGGTTTTATTCTGTGCAATATAATCTAAAATATGTACTCGGACAATTGCAGTTGGCCAATTGGGGAGTAGAGTCGACCTATGGCTATAAGAAGTGTATGCAAACATACTGACTGTACAGCAAATGCAATTGTGTTGGGAGCGTTTCACCTGGAAGCCTGGAAGCTAGTTTGCTCCAACGCAACTGTGTTGGGAGCGTTTCACCTGGTAGCCTGGAAGCTGGTTGCTCCAACGCAACTGTGTTGGGAGCGTTTCACCTGGTAGCCTGGAAGCTGGTTGCTCCAACGCAACTGTGTTGGGAGCGTTTCACCTGGTAGCCTGGAAGCTAGTTGCTCCAACGCAACTGTGTTGGGAGCGTTTCACCTGGTAGCCTGAATGTAGTTTGCTCCAACGCAACTGTGTTGTGAGCGTTTCACCTGGTAGCCTGGAAGGTAGTTTGCTCCAACGCAACTGTGTTGGGAGCGTTTCACCTGGTAGCCTGGAAGGTAGTTTGCTCCAACGCAACGGTGTTGGGCGCGTTTCATCTGGTAGCCTGGAATGTAGTTTGCTCCAACGCAACTGTGTTGTGAGCGTTTCACCTGGTAGACTGGAAGGCAGTTTGCTCCAACGCAACTGTGTTGGGAGCCTTTCGCCTGGTAGCTAACCTGTGTGTTGTATTTATTCATATTACTCAATTGTCTAGCATCTGCATTAGCTAGCTATAGCTGCTGTATACGGGGAATGTGTTTGCCTAGCGATTGTTAGTACTTGCACTTGGTCCTATGAACATCAACACCGGCAAATTCGGATTTGTAGTACTGCAAATTAAAATTTCTGACAAATTTTCCATTTCAATATTTTGTCAAATTTCACAAAGTCCATTCCCAGATATGTACGAACTTCAGCAATGGAGGCAAGTAAGGTTTATCACTTTCTATTGCAATTTACTTGAGTTAAATTATTTAATCTATAAAAACATGGTTCTCACTGTACCATAATCATCTTGCTAGATATGCCTCATGCTGTCTTTTATATTACTTATTTGCAAGGAATTTAAGCATTGACAATTATTTATGAACGTTGAACCATGAAGAATTGAATTATTTTTGTTCAGGGTGGGTTTGCCCCTGTACATTTATTTCAAGATCAGTGTTCTACAGCGTTTGTCAAATTCAGGACTGGCGCTGGAAGCTGTAGGTGGAGGGAAGACCAGGAGTGGTGCAGCTCTGCAGATGCTGAAGGGTAAGACAGTGGAATACACATATTGATGGCTTGCTTAGATTGTTTAGATTGTTTAGAATGACACGGTCAGCGACTCATCGTGCAGATCTAAAGTAATCCATACAGATGTGTTCATTCTGACTGTCTGTTAAGAAAGCATTCTCGGCCACTAGGACTAGTCAGGATGTGTATTACATGTGGCTGGCTTTTGGGGTTCTATCAAAACAGCCCACTATGTACTGTGCTGTAAAAGTGCATATAAAATACCCTATTTACATCTGAGTGAAGTGTTGGACTGCATTAATGGGGAGAAAACAAAAGTCCAGTGTGCCAAAGGGTCACGTGTGTTCCTGAAGGGACTGAGGCGACGCAGTCGGAGGTCCCTGCGGTGGCGGTCAGCGGGAGGTGTCAAGACCAACCAGCTCCTCGTCCAGGAAAGGGGAATTCTTCAGACCGTTCTTCAAAGGTTCAATAAAGTAAATCTTATCATCTAAAAAATCTAGGACACAGTAGCTGGGTTCATCAGCAAATTGTAGCTGGGGTTTTGGTCCCCCAGAATAAACGTCAATGGTGCTGAGGAGCGCTGCTCAGGTGACTCCCCCCCCCCCCCCCTTATTTATTATCTCTCTTGGGGGATGGGGGGGGAGTTAGAGATCTACCTATTTATTTTTTATTTATTATGTTTATTTTTTTTTTCACAATGTCTTGTTTTTTAAACGATTTATGATGACTATATGCTCTGTAAGGTGACCTTGGGTGTCTTGAAGGCGCCTCTAAATTAAATGTATTATTATTATTATTATTATTTCCTATGGTAGAGAGAGATGGTACATGAAACGGATGACCTGTTAAGATGCTAGGGGGATCAACTCCCATCAGCGGTACCGTATCCCCAACGTCTTAATGTTGTAACCTGTCAAACCCAACGCTAACATTTCGGGAAGCTTTCAGTGCATCCTGACAATGCCACTGTTGGATACATTTAAACTTGGTTGGGGCCATTGTATAAAATTAATCCATCGATACCATCTCAAAATAATGCTCTCATAGTGTGTGCTTTTGATTTTTTTTGAAGCTTAAGCATTAGCCAAACTGATATTGGCTAATGCTTAAGAATCGTAAAAATGAATAATTGCTCTTCCGGTCACACAATGCTTGCTTCCATCCTTTGTATAATTTTTATACCTACCCTTGGTGTATATTTTTTGCCCTTCTTGCTATGACTAATTTCCACTTGGGATCAACAAATTACTGTTTTTTTCAGGTCACGATGGAAGAGCAGATGGCTGTGCAGTTGCCATGGTGGAGAGACCCAGGTGAGAACTTTGATAAATGGTTCCTTCATTCTTAAATGGACCAAATGGCAATCACATAATCCCTCCCGATTTTAATAAAAAATTTGAAGACTGGGAATAGCTGAACTGACTTGTATACATTTATTGATGAAAGATGGTAATCCAGCACTGACTATTTTAATGTGGTTTTGATGTTGATGCACTATACAATTTTAATTCTTTGCAATTCTATGCACTATACGATTTTAATTCTTTGCAATTCTATTCACCATACGATTTTATTTATTTGCTATTCTATGCACTATACAATTTTAAGTCTTTGCAATTCTATGCACTGCGATTTAAATTCTGTGCAATTCTATGCACTGTACGATTTTAATTCTTTGCCATATGGTTTTATTCTGTGCCGTATAAAACGGAATATGTGCAGTGCGGTTCCTTTGTGATTGTTCTCAGGCGGTGTCCTTTTGGTTCAATCCATCTAAACATGTAATCACCAGCGAGACATGACACTCGAGAACCAAATTATTGGGTTAGTCTCACTGTGATTGTATTTTTAAGATGCATGTATACACCTTAGTCTGACTAAAATCAGACCGGATCGGGTTTCTCATCGTCGGATTAAGACCTCTAGATTATTCGATTGATGATCTCATTAATCGTGCATGTACGTTCAGTCAGGGTTATGCGTTCTGCGCATGTTGGAGATTTTTTCCCAGAGCAGGAAATAGAAGGAGACAATAGTCATGGTGTTGTCACTGTCAAACGGCAAACACGATGGAGAGGTCCAGGAGCAAGACACACTTTTGGACTGACGAGGAAACTCACCATGATGCACCAGTTAAAATACGTGCACAATTTACAGTTTATGGATGGGAGGAAGACTAGAAACTGATTTTATTTAAAAAAGGTGATTGAAATGGGTACAATGCCATGCCACCTATCGTACTGGGACATGACATGCTTCGGCCATTGAATCCATGTGTACTTGGACATTTGCAGTTGTTTCATAAAAAGGTTGAAGACTCCCTGGGAATAGCTCAACTGACTTGTATCAATTATACATACATTTATTGATGAAAGATGGTAATCCAGCACTGACGATTTTGATGTTGTTGCCGTAATGACTTGAAGCCTTTTCTCTCCTGTAAATCAATATAAAATCCAACTTAAATTACTGAATGTAATGACCTATGTTTGATGCCAGATGGTGTTGTTACTGCATTTGTGTCTTTGATTGGCCTTCACGTTTGGTGATCAAAATGTCTTCTAAATCTGCCAGCACACTGTGAGACTGACTTTACTTTGTGCCTTCAATTTATTTCAGAGTATGATGACCGAACGGTTGATCTACAACGATGGCCTACTCCCCATCCACCCTGAGGATCCCTGGCTACGCCTACAATCCAATCTACCCCAGACATAACCACTCGGAGCTCAACAACTCCTACAACTCCTCCTGCCTCCTACACACCATACTGTTACCACTTTACCATTTTAACTTTAACTAAAAAAGTACTGTAATTCACACCATGTTGTAGGAAAAGCATGTTTAGCTCAATGATTTATACATTCTATTTCTGTGACCCCAACTATTGTATTTCTAACCCAGTAACCTCGTAACCCTCTTTCTAAGGGAGCGACTAAAGGGACAAAGCTGGAGCAAACCTGAGCTTAACAATCTTTCTAATCTTTCTTTCAAATGTCCTAAATTGAAACATATAAAATGCCTAAAGTAACTTGTCTAACAAAACAAAAAGCCAACCTAATACCCAAACTTAACCATCTAACTAAAGATCTCAAATGCCTAAACTCTCTTACCTTAACCGAGTACCTAAACCGAACCATTTAACTAAACATCTCAAAGGCCTAAACTCGCTTACCTCAACCTAACCTAATACCCAAACTTAACCATCTAACTGAAGAGCTCAAACACCTAAACTCTTACCTTAACCTAGTAACTAAACTGAACCATCTAACTAAACATCTCAAAGGCCTAAACTCGCTTACCTCAACCTAACCTAATACCCAAACTTGACCATCTAACATAAAAGCCCAAATGCCTAAACTCTTACCCTAACCTGGTACCTAAACTTGACAATCTAACTAAGCATCTCTAATAACTAAACTCTTTCCTAATACCTAAACAATCTTTAATACAATCACTAATGCCTAAACTTAAAAAAACACCAATAATAAAAGTTAACCATCCTTAATCTTAAACCCAAACCAGACTTGTCCCTGGGTCGCTCCACTTTGTTTCTTTAAAGGCATCTCGTTTCCCCTGCATCTGTGTTTTATTCCTTGAGGACTTCAGGTGGGGTGCCATAAAGTGTTGCATGGGTTCTTGGGTCAATTGTGGCACCCATTGCACTCCTGACCATCCCTGGAAGAAGGGATCCCCTCCACTGCGTTTCTTCTCAAGATTTCTTCCTTGCTGATTCAAGGGAGTTTTTTCTTGCCCGTGTGGGGGCATGGGTAAAGGGGGGTGTCACAAATATTTGGCCTGTTAAGCCCTTTGAGACTGTAATGGTGATTAAGGGCTATACAAATAAAATTGAATTGAATAAAGATACTTCATCTTTACAGATTTTGTTTTGGGGAATTGGGACAGCTGAGCAGCTTAAGCATCCTTACTGGTGAATCTGATCTGACGATATCAATCATAGGACTATGAAGCTGCAGAGTTCTTCCAAGAAAGGGTTCCAATCCAGAATAGCTTTTAACACACTTTATTTGTTAAAGTATTTCGGTATGTAACTATGGAGCAAAAGGAGGTGGAAGCGTGTTGAACACTTGCTGAGCGTCTCCCTGCTGATCAAAAACATTAACCCTTTGTCTGGTAGCAGCTAGAAGATTCTGAAGTCCAACTTCTCTGTCGAGATTGAACTGAAATGCAATGCACAACATGCAATTTGTCCTTATCTCAATTTTTAAAACTTTTTATATTTTTTATTATTACTATTTATTGTGCTGCGCCCTCTCGATCTCTCTCTCTCGATCTCTCTCTCTCTGTATTAATACTGTACTTGACTTGGGAAGCCCTGCACAAGAATTCCAATGTGTTTGAACTGTCTGGTTTATGCACAAATGGCGAATAAAAACCTGAACCTTGGAACCTTTTTTTTTTTTACCTTTTTGAGATTGATAGGGTGAAGTGGGCGTGGCCTATGTGACGTATTAGCCTCAGCTTCACCTATCTAAAGGTGCTGCCTTCTGTGTGGTTGGAGCAGCTATTGCAGCCTTCAATAAGGTCCTGCTCCCCTTGTGGCAATGTATAGTATTTAGGGCTTATATGTTTGGTCCTGCTTCCTTGGGGCTATGTGGGGGCAGCTCAGGTTCTTAAAATACGTAACAAAGCCAATAACATAAGGCTGAATATGTGAAAAGACAAGGTAGATAATGATCGAGGAGTAAACAAGGAAATGATTGGTAAATATCTAACATGGAACCAAATTACTATTTATTTGATCTGTTACTCCAAGTGCCCCTGACTGCAGCCCGCAGATCGAGGAGGAGCTAAATGTGGGCGGGTCTAAACGTTTAAGCCAGCCCACATTTAAGGAAAATTCCGCGCAGCATCATGGACTCAGACGGAAATACGTTCTCCCGCTTGTATTTCCGTCTGAGTCCATGATACTGCGCGCTTTTCTGCCTAGAGGTAAGTTGCCGCTCTCTGTTCGTGTACATTATAAACTAATGTATGGATAGACCAACAAGTTGATCATTAAAATATTCATGGAAGTAACATGCATAGGCCTCATGTTTATGTCATGAGGTTGTTTGAAAAATAGCATTTAGGCAGTGTTTTTCATATTTTTTTAACGCCATGCCCGAGGGCATGGCGTTATGAGGACAATTAAATAATATGAGGACAATTAAATAAACTCCAATGTTTTGCTTATCGGTAATATTCTCCACATTGGTAAGATATGTTTCGTGAAACATTGAAACCTGATTTAAATTTTGCTTTTCCCCTCCAGATTTGCCTGCACATTGCACCACATAACACACACATTACGAAACCAACAGTTCTTTTAAGAACTCCTCTCTGTCTGTCTTTGTCTGACTGACTGACTGACTGACTGATGGTCTGTCTGTCTGACGGACCGTCTGTGTCCTTATTTTCTGTGGTCAGGTAGGTTCACTGCAATGCTTAAAAAAATCATATTTCATATCCGGGTTTATAAAAACAGTTACTAATGCGCTATATTTGTGTGTGTTTCTACCCTAGAGTAATAAAGAACGTAATCAATAAATCATTCACTTGAATTAGAGTATGATAAGGCATAATAACAGGATTTGAATATCAACATTTAATGCATGGCCTTACTCTTTGCATAGGGCATTCCATTTTGATATTGGAATTCTGCGTTGACAATGATCAAAATAAAACTAATGAAATACATTCATTTATCCATTCTTTGTGTCCATTTGTTACCCACAGCTACTTTGATTGACCTTGTGTTGCCTTCGTACATGTGCGTGTGTGTATGTGCGTGACAGGTGTACCACTGCGATTGCCATACTTTTATTAAAATACATTGTTCACACCTCAGGGCCTAACAAAGCAAGGGTGCTCCAACAACTGTGGCGTGTTTGTTTTGATGGTAAGACCTAATCAGTATGTTATAGCATTGCTGTTGTCTGTAAAAAGGTTTGCTTGCTACATTAAAACCACATTAATTTGTATTGAAAAAAAATTATCCTTGGAAACACGCCTGACATTATATTAACCAGTACCTCTTGACTTTCAGTACACTCTGTACATAGTAATGGGGGCCAATTGTGATTTCAGAGAGGTATGTGTAAATCGTGACACATTATGCTTAGTGTACAAGGTGTTATTTCTTTTTACAACATATTAACATCTTCCTGCAAATTAGGAGATGGTGGTGTCTCGCTCTCCTGCAGAACTTCCCTTAGCCGTAAGTGCCCTGAATATCACACTTTTGAATCAAATGACAAAAAAAACAGTTTTACGCACTGCCAACAGACCAACGTGAATGTTTTCATAGTTACTGTATGTTGTCATAAAATCACTAAGGTCTGAGGAAGACCGATTGCAGGACAGAAAACGGCGACGAGTGCAAGGAGAGCTACAGGTGAGAGGTAATGTGATTAATTAGTCTTGTAGCAAACTATTGCTAGACTAAAGCGTAATCCCTCCACTTATTTCAATTAACTGTTTCACATCTTGCATTGTTATTGTGCCTATAAGAACCGCAATCTGTTTCCTTTCTAGACCCTGGGAAATTGACGGACCTGGAAACCGGGAACAGGATTGCTTGCTATGGGCCAGATACTTGATAATACCCTGATACTTGCCTTTTTTAAACATTTATGGAAGCTTTTTTTTTTTTCTTCTTTACAGATCAAAATTTCTTGCCTGGGGTGAAAATAAAAATCAATGATGCAAAGTCTTCTGTCTTTGGTTTATTTGACTTAGCTAATATAATTGAGTGTAAGAAATAATATGTGTCTATACTAAAAAAGACATTTGAAATGACAAGTTAAAAGTAGAAATGTCTAAGTCTATCAAATGCATGAACCTTTTTCCATATTACCGGTAAGTCATTGTGCTCTGCTGTGCTGTGCTGTATTGATGTTTGAGAATGTGCTGCCGGATCTCCGCCACCAGATGGCGCCCGTGAGGGTAAAACCATGATGCTGAGTCCATGATACTGCGCGGAATTTTCCTTAAATGTGGGCTGGCTTAAACGTTTAAGCCCGCCCTCATTTAGCTCCTCCTCGATCTGCGAGCTGCAGTCAGGGGTTACTCGGTGGAATGGCCATGAAGTAGGTCTGTATATGCAGTGTAAGCTTGTCCAGGCCCTGCAAGTCAGGATGTAGGCTATGAATCTGAATGAATAGTAGGTAAATAGGTAGTGGCCATCCCCAAAATGCACCAGAATACAGGAAATCAAATTTATTAAATTAAAAAATATATATGGGGGGGGGGGGGGGACCTCAGACCCCCTATCTATTACTGTGCCCCACCAACATGTTTGATCGCCAGCCGCCACTGGGCCCACTAATACCTATATTAAAGCATCCATAAAATAGCATGGCATGGGATCTTTAAGCATTTCCTGGTGCATAATGTGACGTTTCAGTACCTAAAACCCCGTTTCTACCCGTTGACACGACAACACGTAACCGGCGTTTTCAGAAATCTCCACTTTGGCCAGAGTTTTTTTAGAAATGATCGGTTTCTGTGACAAAAACGGCGTTTTTGTGTAAATGAGAGGCCAAACCGTGTGAAAATATCTGCGTTTTCCCTTCGTGTAAACGGGGCCTCACGCCTCGTTTCCACATACGTACATTCTCGTATGCGATCCAACCGTCTCCGACCGAAAGTCCATTCATTCCTCCGTAATGTCCGTTTTTCCTCCGAGACTCCTCCCCTCCGTAAAATTTCTGTCCGGTATGTCCGTAATATACGTTAAAAAAAATTAACTTTCGCCGTCGTTTTACGGAGATACCGTATGAAAGTTTTTATGTTTTTCACAAAACATGTAAGTACCTGGCAGGCCAAACTCCTCGCCGATCTCTTTCCAAGCCTGGTTGGTTTTGTTTTTATCTCTGTATATGTCGATCCTCACGTTCCAAAGTACCGGTCTCCTAAAAACGGCCATTATCATACGTTCCCCAATCTTTTTGGCTGACCGTAAATAAATCCATGTCCGTACGTAAAATACTAGCGCCCCCTTCCGTAAATTTACGGAAGCACGGATACGAAAAACATACGTATGTGGAAACGAGGCGTTAACCTTCGCATTGATTGCTCAATGCATCACAGGTATGCAGCCTCACCCAAACCACACACACAATTTACGAAACGCAAACGCATACATCCACTGCAAGCAAGCACATACACACCGCATACACACCGCATACACATACCGCACACACACGCACATGCGCACAAACATACACGGAAACACACACGCACGCGTACACACACCGCACTTCAAGACAAAGGCAGAGACACATACCCGGATATGCACACACAGGCGCACACGCACGCGCAGACATCACACATCAAGACAAAGGCAGCGACAAACTCACTAAGGTAAGAAGTTATTATAATAAACATAACGGCTCCGACATCGACACACGCGCCCAGGTAAGAACACACACGCACACACCGCAGCGACACACTCGAACAGGTAAGATGTTATGTTTTTAAAAATGACGGCTAAGCCGTTAACTAAAGTACATATCTCTTTGCATATATTTTTAAGCCCATGCCCCCTGCTGGTGTAATAGTGCAGGTGTTTGTTGTAAGGCAGGTTGATTTTGTAATTATTCAGTAATAATTTATAAAATTTTGTCTGAAACCTTTTATGTTTAAATGTGAGGCTTTACTCATCCCACAATAAATTAAGTATAATGTTATTGAGTCAAAATATCTAAATGTGGGGGCTTTCTAAGTAAATATTGATTGATATGGCTTTAATTAAATCAGCATTGGTTAACGCTCTGTAGACTAAGGTACGAGTCCCCACTCACACGGCCACCAAGAAGGGAGTACCCCCAAAAGACCCCCAACGTGGACAGTCAAAGAGTTACTAATTTAATGTTAAAAAAAGTAGCAAGACCCTTTTAGTCCTAACACCCCCCCCCAGCCCCTCTGAAGGGGGGGATGGGGGGGTTGGGCCACGTTGGGGACGTTATGGGGGTACTCCCTTCTTGGTGGCCGTGTGAGCGGGGACTCGTACCTTGGTCTACAGATCGTTAACCAACAGCCCTGACCGCTTCACCACCAAGACGCTAACCAGAGCATGTTTGGAGGTTATACTTGACTTTACCATTCACATGATAGAGAAATAAGTTGCATCCATTAAGGTACCTCTTGAACCCTGGTTCTGAACAGGGAACCTGAACCTACATAGTGTCTGAAAGCTCATCATGAAGGTCAGCTTCTTATTGGCCGTACGTGCGAGCTCGAACCTGCACCTGCAGAGTGTTAACCCACAGCCTTACCTCCACACCACCAAGACGCAGATCTTGATGTTTTGGGGGTTATACTTGACTTTACAATTCACACAGTCTAGAAATAAGCGGTATCCATTAAGGTACTTATTCCATCAGGTTAAACCCTGGGTCTAAGCGGTGAACAGAATCTAGGCTCAGCAAGAAAGGATGAGCAAATTCTTAATCACTGTGAGCTGGGACTCGAACCTGCGTCTGAGTTTTGATGATTTGACGATTTTGTTGATGGCGGTTGGACTTGACTTTACAACTCAAATGATATAGAAAAAAACATTAGAGAACATTAGATGGACTTGAACCCCGGTCTCAGGAATGTCAGCCAACTGCTCTCTCCACTTCCCCATGGAGATTGGGATCATTCTGTGGTCGAAGGCTATATCAATCAGTTCAATAGAAATATCATTACAGATTTTATAGACTTACTAGACTTACCCTTAGTTAATTCACATACATTAAACAGGAATTGAACAGGAATTGCCCAAACATAATTTTACTCTTCTCCTTGAGCCTTACGAAATGTCTTGCGATATTGAAATCTCCCTTCCCCCCTGCGGACTGTTGTAGTTGTTTTACTTTTCTTATGTTTTGTGTGTATGCTATGTGTTACTGTGTAGCCTACTACTGCCCGTCTTGGCCAGGACACTGGAAGTGATGTTTATCTCAATGAAGATTATTATTTTCAGCTAACCAATAGCAGTTGCCTTGCATTTTAAAATGTCAATGCAATCATCAGCCCTGAATAACTGTAAAAGCTATTTAATAATTGATTTGCATGCATAGAATACTGCACTTTCCATTGTATAATTAACCCTGTTAATTACAACTAGAGGTTGAGCGTGCGTAATGAGAGCAACCTTCCCGTTCAATCCGTAGAAGAAGTGAATCAATAACAGTTTTGTTAGTCCTATTGTTTTTGGGCCCTTTTCCAAATAATGTGGAGACAACAATACGGTAAACATTAAACAGACTTTCTTTTTTTATTTTAAAACAACTATAAAATTAAACTAAACAAGAGCAGATGTGCATTTTTAACATAAATTACAACACTGACTTCCACAACATGCAAATTACTTTGAAAAAAATAAACCAACGAAACACTGTAGTGCACTGTCCTGCAGCCAGCGTACACTCGAACAAACGGTCACAGGTACCTCTAAAGCCTGATTCAAGCTGTGCAATAACCAAACGCTTCAAGTGTGTGCTCACGGGAGTCTCAGCATAAATAGAGCATATCATCAAAAAAGAGACAGAGAATGCATAGCAAACTGTATGAACATTCAACGTCAATAACGCCAACATTAGAAAAACACCATAGCAACATCGCTACATCGTATGTGAGTCATTCAATCTGTGAAAATGGAGTCGTCAGAAAATATCTATTTACAGTCGCCGTTTAACTAACGGTACGTCTATTGTAACAAGCCGGCAACATTGAACTAAGCAAACTTCTGGAACTTGTTTGTTTCAAACAACGGACGGCATTCATGTTGACGATAACCCTGCACTGATATCGCATTTTAAAAAACCCTTAAATATCAGTGTACTTTAATTTTGTAGAGATTTTTGCATATTGTTGTAGGCCTACATAATGTTTTCTACAACCAATATAATCAAATAGTCCTCTAGAGGGGTCTGGAAGAGAGAGCATAACTGTATTTAACTGTAATCTGCCAAACCCTGGTATAGCCTGTTGCTATCTGCATAAGTACAATCAACTGGCATGTATCATATATCTATGTTATATATCAACCTTTTAATCTATACAACTCTTGAACCCGTTCAGATAGAAAATATATATTTCTTTTTTTTTTCTTTTTTTTAACTGTATAATCAAACATAAAACAAAGTACTAATTGTATATTTAGACCACTCGTTGCTATGACCTACGTCTCTGTCACTCCTTCCCAACAGCCACCCAGACGGTGTGTTGAGAGCAGTGCAGTCAGCACCCAGGTGCCCTGGCCCCCGACTCTCTACACAGTGATGCGCATCAATGTAGAACTAGCCCCTCGGTTTCCTCCTAAATGGACCCTCTTTTGACCTTTGACCTGAAACCTCCCTTCTCTCTAAACAGGGCGGCTTAGGAGTTCTAGTGAGCGGTGTGGGGGTGTCTGAGCCCTGGCAGTGGAGGTCGTGTGGGGGTGTGATCCGGGGGTCATCTTGGCACTTTGGTTGAAGAGAGCAAAGTGAGAGGGGGGATTTTACGGGCGTCGCCGTCAACATGGCGGTGCGCTAGGAGCCATGAGGCCGTCGGGGGGGGGGGGATCAGGGGGGGGTTCCTACCACGCCAGAGGGGAGACCAGCCGGGGGCTGCGGGGGTTCTCGGACGCCTTGGTCTCGCCCAGGGCTCGCTGTGAAGCACACGCACACACACGCACACACACACACGCACACGCAAACACACAAACGCAAACAAACAAACGCACACACACGCAAACAAAAACACACACCCTGTACTGAACGTGCTCTAATCGAGTAGGAATATCCTGTTAAGAATAAAGGTCTAAATCACTTCACTTAATATTAGGACTTCAGTGGTTATTGCTAAGGGTGTTCCAGATGCTACTGTAGCAGGTTAACATGGAGGGGAGCATTGTTCATTTAGGGAGGACAAAGCACCACTGGTTACATCTTACCCTGGTGGCCTTTTGTAACTCAATATAAAAGAGTGGTCGTCTCACCTCAAACTTGGACATGAACTCTGTGAAGATGCCGAAGAAGACCTCGGTGCTGGTCGCCTTGCTCTCCTCCCCGAAGTAGGAGGCCACCTTGGAGAACTCCTCCATGGCGCGGTGCTGCAGCGCGTCCAGGGACTGCACCGCAGGATGGCTGTTCTCCAGGAAGCTCTGGGGGACCGGGGTCAAGGGTCGAACGCTTGGGTCCCGAGGTTGTTTGGGTGCTATGCATTGTAAACAGTAAAGTGAATGTTGTTTCACTTTAGAGTTGTTGTTCTGTTTATTAGTGTATATATTAGGGGTATGCATCTCTCCTTCATAGGACGATCCGATACGTATCTAGATATCTACATGCGCTACGATACGATTCAGGGACAATCCATTTTAATATGGAACGATTCGATGCGTTTCGATTCAATGTTCTCACATTCTGGTGCGAATGGTAACGGTTGATGAGATATGATACAATCCGATAGATTCTCGTTTAATATTAATATTAGTTTAATTTTAACACAAAATAATTATATTTTTCAACCAATCAGATTTCTCTGAAAATATTTATATTTTGCCCAATCAGATCACTCCCAAAAAGCTTTGTTTAGACAGATCCGATCGCTCTAAAAATAAAAAAAAATCTGCAAATTAGATCGATTTAAATGTTCTTTGTTGTTTTTTTTGAGCGATCTGATTGGTCAAAATAAATAATCTATTTTGAGCGAACAGATCTCGAAACAGTTTCTAGTTTATCGAGCCACTACTTTGGCTGGAAGGATACGCTCATGACAGAGGCGAAGTGGTCCTCGGAGGTGGCAGGGATCTTTGCGCAGGCGGTCCGTATGTCCTGTATGGTGGAGTGGAGGTCAACCAGCTCCGATGTGACCGCCCTCTGATTGACTGGACGGTGACAACAACAACAGTAGCACTAGTTAGTGGGTTCCAGTAATTCAGTCTACCAAAAGAGCCCGGCCAGAACAGGACTGAGACCTGACTAACTATGAGGATTTCACCTCCCTCTCCGTTGACATCCAACACAAACTAAAACAAAATTATTAAAAAAGAAACTTTCCATAAATAAAACAGATCACCAGGGAATCTGAACACAGTGTCCCTGCATATTAATCAGCCACCTGCTGGCTGTATTAGTGCTGTACCTTTGGCTGCCAGAGGCACTGTTGTGAGGTCTCTGTCAAAGTTGAGCAGTTCTGGAAAGTGTTCGCAGAGAGATTTGGCCAGGATGTGAAGAAACGTCGATTTACCGTCCACCGTCTTGGTCGTACTCAGCTGGAAGAGGAGAGAGGTCGGTGCTATTACTGCCAGTTCATTAAGAAGGCTTCTATACAGAGGGACCTGTGCATAGATGGGTTATCTGTCCTGCTAATGGAGCACTACAGGTACGGCTATGGACATCTGGCAGTCCGACAGCTGAGCACACGTGTTTCTCCAGTACACAGCAGTGCGGACAGGCGTCCAGGGTACCTCTGTGAGGAAGATGATCTTGAAGCCTGTGGTACGGCTGTTCTTGGGCTGGCCATTGTTCAGGTAGTTCCCCATTGCCAGCACAAACTGGGTCGGGACACAGCACCAGAACGTCACTCACACATTCACAGGATTAGTTGCGCTTGAGTAAAGAAGAAGGAAATTATTTCGTAACTTGTAGGCTTTATGGATTCCTTCGCTGTATGAAATGCAGGTATTGAACCAAATTATTATTATTATTAAATATGATATGCCTTCTTAACCCCTGAGTGGGAATATGGGTATTACAGCAGAAGTGCATAACAGTTAAAGTTATAAGACTTACAAAGTACAATTGATAAAAAGAGTAAAAATGCATGTGTTGAAAAAAGAAATGATAGAGTTGGATGAAGAAATCGTTTTGAGATCTGCTAAAACCAAACGACACCCTTCCCGCTCCTGGCTGCTGGTCCTACCTCCAGGATCTTGGCCAGTTTCCTGCTGGTCCTCAGCTCAGTGGAGGCCTTGTAGATGTACTCATAGGCCACCTTGATCTCCTCAGTCTTCTCCGCTAGGGTGGTCTTAAAGTGGAGGCTCCGCAGGCGCGTCTTGTACTCTGGCACCATCAACATCTGGACGACACGGTCAAAACCCGTTGAAAACGTCTGATCTTTTCTGTTTTCCTTTTGATACATTTAGTTTGATAATTGGCTGAGGCCCGTTCAGCAATCAGGCCTTTCACCCATGTACTTTATGGCTGTTCTAAGGTAGAAAATGTGAATCAAATGTTTTATTAATTTCTAGATGGGATCAATCCGTTATTGAGTGTTAATAGTCCTGACAACCAGAGCTCCATGTCCTTCAATAACTCACACCTGTCCCTGGTTAATGTTTGAATCCAATCAAAATATAAGTTTCAAAATTTCATTGGTCAGAAACCACGCTTTTCAGATGGTAAAACCAAAGCCAAAGCAACGTCTTCATTAGCCTGGTTTACAGTATACTTACATTGCTTTACGACCTGACACTACTATAATTCTCGAGTCATCACAAAATGGCAATGGTATCAGCGCCAAAATTCTCATGATGCAATTTTGGCGAACAAGCCCTAACATGACCCATCATTGGCCTCCTTTGTCCACCAGGTGGATGGGACACTGGTGCCCTTTTATTAACAAGGCCATGCTTCTACTGCCCTCCTACATCTGTAATCTGATCACACAGAGAAGTGTTGATTCTTACGGTTTGCGTTCAAATGATCAGTTGTTGCTGTCTATTCCATTTGCCCGCACAGAACTGGGAAAAAGGGCTTTCATCTCCTCTGCTCCTTCTACATGGAGCGTGCTGCAAAACACTGGAGAATAACTGAACTCATTTCTTTGAATGCTTTTAAATCCAGGCTGAGAGCACTTGAGACGACCTCCTTTACTTGTAACTGTTTTTTATCATTTGAGTGGCTGTCTGTATGTTGTAACTGTGTAACTTTTGCTGCCTTTTTTGCTGCCTCTTGGCCAGCACTCCCTTGAATTCATTTTTTTTAAATCTCAATGGGACTTTCCTGGTTAAATAAAAAATGAACCTGGAAGATGAACTGGTCGGGCTCGCTGAGCTTGGTGGGGTCCTGGTCGAACTGCCGGTAGCGCTTCACCTCCTCCTCGTCGGGCGCGTACAGCAGCAGCTGCTTGATGTGGGCGGGCTCCAGACGCTCCGTGGTCACCGTCATCAGCACCTGGCGGAGCTCGGCTGGGGACAGTTTCAGGTGGGCGATCAGGATGGCTGGGGGGGGGGGGGGGGGGGGGGGATGGAGGAAGGACGGGGTTGGGGTTACAGTTATAGAGGTTCCAGGTGGAAGGGGGGGGGGGGTTGTGTGGAGGAAGGAGGGGTGGTGATTTTGGGGGGGGGGGGGGTGGGGGGTAAGCGAGGAGGAAGGAGGGGTGATGTTTAGGTTACAGTTATAGAGGTTCATGGTGTGGGGGGGGGAGGGGGGGGTTAACATGATTGAAGGCTGATAGAGAGGCATGGGCTGGGGCCAGGTTGGGTTTTTAGGCCAAACCTGGATTCTTATGTGGTGGTTGTGTTTAATAATTACAATTTGAAAATTCAATCAAACTAAGAATTCATCAAGGGACACTTTTCTTTTTAACAGAGCTGGCACTTTGAGGTTTGCGGATTGACCTCGGGTCTCACAAACTGGAGCCTTTGAGAGGCTTCAGGCCGTCCCACAGACCGCCACCCTCCACCCCCAGCCGGCTACTCACAGGCGTTGTAGGCCTTCTTATGGGACAGGATCTCCACCACGTCCTTCTTTTTAAAGTTCTCAGGCAGGAAGGTGGGCTCTGGGGGGGACACTGATACATTCAATGACACGGTAAGGTTACGTTCTCCAGGCACCGAATAGGGACACTACACACACAGAGAGGCACGCACGCACACGCACACACACACACACACACACACACACACACACACACAGCCATACGAGCACACACACATACACACACGCACATAAACACACACACACACTCTAGAGGTAAAGCAGGTTGTGGAAGGTCAACGGAATGGAACCTTTGTGCAAAGCTCTGTCATTGCACACACAATGTATCTGCCTCTCATTTTATTGGATTTTTTTTCAAAACAAAAGCCCAGTCGCCTTTTTTCCTCAATGACAGAGCTTTGCAGTGGAGGAGGTATAGGAGGAGGAGCAGGAGGAGCAGGAGGAGGTGGTGCCTCATGGAGAATGGATTTGATCAGGAGGCCAAGGCTGCTTAATGATGAACATGGAGACTCTAGAGGTAACAAAACAACATCAATTACAAGGACATTTTCCAACAACAAACACTGGTCAGATATATGAAGGACTCTAGGCACCATACAAGCCCTCAGGGGTCATTTGATGTAACGATGACGGTGATGATGAAGCAGGGAGCCTACTGAACCTACTGGATCTGCGCTGAGTCCCAAAGTGCAGCTCCAGGTCCAAGTACTTCACCATGTCACTCAGCTTGTCGTAGTCTGAGTCCTCTCCAAGCTTCACAGGAAAAACAAAAAAACAGGACACTAAGTTTATTTTTGGGTCTGACGTATTCCATTGCATGTTGAGTGTTCTAATTGTATACACAAGGGGCCTGCTGGCTGGTTTGAATCTGTGCCAATACCAGTGTGAGCCACAAGAAACATAAAAAATGCAAGAACCGCCATTTCACAATAGAAAGTGCTGTCTTTGCATATATTTATTCTTTATTATTCCTAAACAGGGTTCAATATGTGAGTTTGTGTATATATTTGTGTGTGTGTCGACGTGCGTTTGTGTGTGTGTGAGTGTGTGTGTGAAGGTGTGTGTGTGCAGGTTGACATCCGACCCCACCTGTCCCCAGATGGTGCCCTCAGACTTCTCCACCTGCTCCCAGCGCAGCCTTTTGACGCTCATGTGGTTGGACTCTGAGGGGGTGGGGCTGGCCCTGGGCAGGGGAGGGGGCTCGCAGGGGGGCAGGGGGGGCAGGGGGGGGGGTGGGGGAGGGGCTACCTGGGGGGAGAACATCAACAAGCTCAACCTCACCATGAACTTAAACATTAATCTTCATCAGCATCATCATTATAAATACCATCATCTCTATCATCATCATCATCATCTTCATCATCACCAACCCCCACATCACTATCGTCACCATCAACCCTATCATCTTCATCATTATCACTATCATCCTCTTCAGTATCATCACCATTAACCCTATCATCTTCATCATTATCACTATCATCCCCGCTATCATCCCCCTCATCACTATCCTCCTCTTCAGTATCAGCACCGTTAACCCTATCATCTTCATCATTATCACTATCATCCCCGCTATCATCCCCCTCATCACTATCCTCCTTTTCAGTATCAGCACCGTTAACCCTATCATCTTCATCATTATCAATATCATCGCCATCACCACTTTCACAGCAACATCACGAGAGACCGGGAGAAAGCAGGCCTGCGCTCATACCAGAGAACCACCTGAACACTGAGCAATCTGTTCAGCATCTTCTAATCTGCGTATCATCCAAATAGATACAGTACACTTTTGCACCTCTGTTACTATGGCATCGCTTCCCAATCTGCCGTCGCAACAACGCTGCATAATTTATAGCCTTGTATATGTGAACCTTAACGCCCGGGTTAATTTAAACGATATAGGCTACATGTCGGTTTGAAAATCCACTTCATCCTGTAACGTTAAATCAAAGATAACATGCATTCCTTACTTGGATTATTCTTATTATTTACAACACATCGATTTTATGATAGGGATTCTATAGGGGAAAATTTGAATTAAAACGTTGATATATATAGCATATAACCATAAGAGTGACCTCACCCTCTGTGGGGGCAGCTCCATCAGGGGGGCGTCGTAGCTCTTGTGGGTGAGCAGGGTGGTGCGGGTGGTGTGGGCGGTGGCGGGGCTGCGGCCCAGAGAGTGGCTCTGGGTGTGGGGGGGGGCGGGCTCCTGGGCCGAGGGCGGCAGCGGGCCCTGGTAGCTGTGCTGGTGGTGCAGCTGGTGGTGCCGCTGCAGCACCAGGTGGCTGGGCCTCAGCACCTGGGGCGAGGGCTGGGGCGAGGGCTGCCTCAGGGGCTGGGGCGTGCTGATCTGCCGCGGCAGGTGGGGGGTCCGGGTGGACGGCTGGGACCGCCGGCCCGCCAGCGTCTGGGTCCCCGAGCGCGGGATCCGGGCGAAGGTGCCCTGGAACCGCTGGGGGTCGTGGGTCATGCCCGGCGGCGGCGGCTCCTCCTCCTCCTCCCTGGGGGGCGGGGCCTGGTGGAGCCGGGGCCGTCCCGACAGCAGCAGCCTGGGGGGCGGCGGCGGCGGCGGGATGATGGGGTGCTGGGGGTGGAAGGCCATGCGGGCGCGGGGGATGTGCTCCGGGGAGAAGCGCACGGTCGGGTGCGGGTCGGTGAACTGGAAGGGCGGCGGGATGGGGGACGCGAAGGAGGGCGGCGGCGGGGGGCTCTGGGAGGGGGGCGGGGGGATGGGCTCGGAGCCCGAGGAGAAGGAGGTGATGTCGTCGCTGCTGCTGCGGCCGTCGCTGCCGTCGCTGCTCAGCTGGCGCGGCGCCAAGCACGGCTCCTGCTCCTCCTGGTAGCTCATCTGTACCGGGGGGAGGGACTTCCTGTCACACGCACACACTTCCTGGGCGTCGGGTTTACACTTACTGTACGTCTGCTTTGTGCTACCTGGGTGTCCACATCACATCCTTACATCTACTTACCAGTTCCTGTACAGCTGCCTAACACTTCCTGTCTGTCTGATTCCCACTGAGTGTCTATCGGCATCTCTTACTGTTTTTCTAATTCTTACTTTGTATACATCTACCTCCCGCCGTCTGTACAACTGTCTCACACTTCCTGTCTGTCTGACACTCACTTAGTGTCTATCTGCATCTCTTCCTGTCTGTCTAATTCCCACTTAGTGTCTATCTGCATCTCTTACTGTCTGTCTGAGTCCCACTTAGTGTTGATCTGCAGCTCTTACTGCGTGTCTAATTACCACTTAGTGTTGATCTGCATCTCTTACTGTATAATTGCTAATTTGACAGCAAATCAAATTGCTACTTCGTATACATCTACTTCCCACTCCCTGTATGGCTGCTTCAGGACTCTTAAATGTCTGTTGTAGGTCTCCTTCCTATAAACCTGTTTCACAGAGTGCTCATCAAACTGATTCCACGAATGACCACAGCAGTAAGAGGTAACAGACTAATTGGTGAAGTCCACTGGTGAGAAATCTGCTTACTCCCAGACTTCCACCGCAAACTTTCCTGGGGTCTAACGAGACGCCCCGTCAGCTCTTTCTCTACCTCCCCCTGTCTACTGCAACTCTCCTGACATCCTGGTGGCGTCACTGAGATACACGGCTCTAATAGCAAGCAGCCGTTTTAATGGCTGCTTGGTAGCCGCTGATAGTCCATCATCCCTGGGGTTGAGGAGTGCTTCGCTACGGCCTCATCGCTACGGTTTCCTGAGTCTCAAGTATCAGGCGTGGTCCTCACTTACCTTGAAGCTAAGTCACTTTATTACTCACTTTATTACTTTATTATTCCTAAATTTGTTTCTTATATATTTGTAATATATTTGTAAGAAATATGTTACAGCTATGGTTCAATTAGGAATACAAAAAAGTACAGCTTACTTTACTTAATCACAATTAGATACAATCAGAGTATATTTATTAGTGTAGATTGGTTATTATAGTTGTAATAATAATTATGAGATATAACTATTACTGTTATTATTATTTATTGTTTTACTTACAGGCCCATCTCTTCTTCTGAAACCATGACAACCACCTTGAAATATCTGTTCATGTGACACAAGTGTTCATCGTAGTGTACATTAGCATGGCATCTAACGTCACGTGAAGCACCACAACTTAAAGATAGAACGCATCAAAGTAATCAAATGATTAGTAACATGAAATACACACTGACAACAATCTGATCATTATCTGTTATATACAAAAATTCACAAAAAATATCGTGCAAACTCCCAGCACAACAGAACATGGCAATAGTGCTTGTACATTGCCTCCATTTTGGAAGCGTACGAGCAAGGGATAATTTTTTTGTGATTAACCGTCAAAGGACTTGTCTTAATGGGGAGACATTGCTGTCTTTGAGACTCATGAGAGACGCGTCAAAAACAACATTTTCACTAGCCGAAGTTATAGTATATTTACGTTAGTTTACGATTGTCACAGGCTAGCACTACACCTCTCTGGAGTACTCTCAAAATGGCCGAATTAAGTGTCGACCGAACAAAACATCCCATGATGCACTCTGCCGTACAAGCCCTACACCGTCCTAAAACAACATGTATCACGGCACGACGAAACGCATTCAGGCGAGCACACGTCATATACAGGCGCCCCCCCGTGCCCCTCCTCACCTCCTCGTAGTCGTTGTCGGCGGCGGGGGGCAGGCCCTCGTCCACCAGGGTGACGCGGTGGCCCAGCTGCTCGCTCAGCGCGTCCAGGAACTTGTCGGTGTCGCGGCTGCGCGGCGGCCGGGAGAAGGTGAAGAGCTTCTTGCGGCGGCCCAGCGGGCTGAGGCCCCCGCTGCTGCCGTTGGAGGGGTGGGGGGAGGCGGGGGGGCTCTCCAGGCTGACGTAGGGGTTGGACTCCTGGCTGCCCTGGTGGTACAGCTCGTACACGGGCGTGGGCAGGGGCTCCTTCCAGGACAGGGACAGGCCCGACTTGGTGTGGCTCCCTGTTTGGGGGGGGGAGAGGGGGGGGGGGGGGGACATTCGGGGGTGAGGCGGGAGTCCTGTGAACGGTGGCTCCCCGCGTCTCGGACAGGGACGCCACAGTCTCACTGTTGCATGCTGGGGGGTTACCTTTGACCTCTGGGTCGATAACAGGTGGACGGAGACGTCGTCGCCATGGTGATACGCAAACACACTGTTCCCTTTTTCTCTCCGAGGTGTTGCCACGGCTACAAGCCGCAAGCCATATCGTAAATGTACACGTGTCTGGACATCTTTTGACGACTTACAGGTCCAAGGTTTTGTTTGTGTGTGTGCGCCTGCAACTGTCTCTCTTTTATATGTGTGTGTGTGTGTGTGTGTGTGTGTGTGTGTGTGTGTGTGTGTGTGTGTGTGTGTGTGTGTGTGTGTGTGTGTGTGTGTGTGTGTGTGTGTGTGTGTGTGTGTGTGTGTGTGTGTTTATGTTTATATGTGTGTATATGTATGTGTGTGCGTGTGTATGTGTGTGTCTATATGTATGTGTGTGCGTGTGTGTGCACGACAGCGGCTTCGTTGGTACCTGTCAGCGGGGGGAGGGTGAGGGGGGAGAGCGAACGCCCTCGGTAGGGCTCGGCCTGGCCCCGCCCCTCCGGGGCTGGCGAGGGGGGGGCGGCGGCGTGCGGGGGCGAGGCGCTCTTGGCGGCGTACACGTTGCCCAGCTCCGTGTACAGGCCTGACATCTACGGGGGATGGAGGCGTGACCAGCGGGTTAGCATGGCGGCGGCTGGAAGCTTGACGTGCACAACATGGCCGCCTGGCTGCTCGGTGGGCCGTCACGCCGTGAGCAAACAACAAATGGTTGCTAACGGCGGCGAGAAAAATGGACAACGTCGCTCAATTGGGTTCAGTGTTTTGTTATTAAGCATTGGCATAAATGTGGACCTTGACGCTTAAAGTGTTTTTCACTGAAGTTGTTCATTTGAAATGTTGGATTATATTAAAAAACATTTCAAATGTGTTATATCCAGAACAAACAGGCAGCCAGGAGATGTTGAATCGCAGTAAAACATGAACGTAGATCAACAGACCTTGAAAAGGACACACAAACTCCAGAAAAGGACAAACAAAGCAAACACGACCCGCATGGCTGTTGATGAAGACGTCATCGACCCCCATGGCGGTCGGTAAACCCGTTGGGTTTCACGGGACGGGACGGGACGGGACGGGGGCGGGGGGGGCGAAGGGGGAGCGGAATGGACGGATACCCACGTTTTTCATGTCGGGGGACTCTGGGAACGAGGTCCCGTCTCCGCACTCCCTCTCCTCGGGGCTGTCGGGCGCTTCGACATGAATCCCTAAAGCACAAGAGGGCGTCAGCGGCGCGACTGGAGCACGTCGGCCCCGCCCTGTTCCGCTCCGGCCTCCTGCAGCCCCGGGCCCCCGCTGGAGGCGGGCCCAGAAGGAGAGGAGGAGGAGGAGGAGGAGGAAGGGGGGGGCCGGACGGAGCAGCATGGATCAGCGCTCTTAAACACACGGTGGGGGGTGGGGGGGGGGCGATGGGGATAGTGAAACAGGTGGGTCGCCCCGATGAGGCTCTGTAGCTACAACGCTTCTATTCTTAACAGCGTGAGGATGCATCGGGGGACACATAAGCGTTGTAAGGTGTATGCGTGATGCAATGGGGTCAATACCGGCGCCACGCTGTGACGTCGTTGTCCTCCATTGGCTGCTGGAAGCCAGCGTGTGTGGCTGAATTCAAAAGGCAGCAGAGCCGACCGTTGGTATTGCCTCTAGAACGCAGACAGCAGCTGAGTGCGGACATGGGTGCTAGTCTGTCTGTTTTCATACTCTTATGAAACACACTCCCTTGAACACGACGCACACTCCCACGCCTCTACAGTCGATCTTTGCCTACGAGGATCCCGTAGGCACGCGGGGAAGAGCAACCGAATAATCCCATCCACAGACGAAACGACCCCTGACCTCTTTGGGTCATGTGATCCTCGTGTCCCTGTATCACCACTAAATGCAATTCTTCTCCATGAATTGCATTTCATCCTCACTTCGTGTCGCTTCCCTTCTGTGTTGTTGTTGACCTTGTTGTCGCTGGCGTCTGAAGGCCAAAGAGAGATCTAATTCATGCTCAGTCCTACTTATTGTGGATAGGGTCCAGGTTAGGGACACACAGACTCACACGGTCTGGGTTCGAGAACTATTTTAGGATGAGCATCCCTGAGCGACATGCCTCACCCCTGACATGCTGTTTCTTAAGCATTTACTTAACAAATTACGCCAGAATTTAATTTAGAATTTAGAAAGGAATTGTTAAACCAATATTGGCAATATTATTAATATCCCATTGTGCCCTAAAACAGGTTTGTGAGCACAATAGGATGTTAAAAACACACACAATTGGTACACCTTGCGCCCCCCCCACCCCCGTATTGTCCCCCTGTATGAGGCCAATGCCGTGACCTCTCCCTGGTGACAGCGGGCGGGGGGCCGGTGTGTGACAGAGGCCTGCGGTGGGCCGTACCCATCCCCAGGTGGGTCCCGATGATGCAGTCGTCGGAGCTCCTCTCCTGCATGCTGCTGCGGTACGACGTGCTGCGTACACGCACTGAGCTGCTCCTACGGTGGTGCTCCGTCAGCACAGGCTCAGGCTCCACCGCCGCTACACACACAGAGACACACGCACGCACGCACGCACGCACGCACGCACGCACGCACGCACGCACGCACGCACGCACGCACGCACGCACGCACGCACACACGCACGCACGCACACACACACACACACACACACACACACACACACACACACACACACACACACACACACACACACACACACACACACACACACACACACACACACACACACATTAAGAAAAAACACATGCATATAGACATTCACAAGCCCAATGCATGA
Organism: Gadus chalcogrammus; assembly: GCF_026213295.1. Classification (NCBI taxonomy): domain Eukaryota; kingdom Metazoa; phylum Chordata; class Actinopteri; order Gadiformes; family Gadidae; genus Gadus; species Gadus chalcogrammus. Next base: position 11,855,195 of record NC_079429.1, read on the forward strand.
TTGCATGTTTGCACAAATGGTCATGCACACATCCAGACACACACAAACACATAAAGGATCACTTTTCTTTTTTTTTATGTTTAATATTTATATATGCAGTTGCCTCCAGATATCACTGGGAATACAGATGTACATTTCATTGAATGTCGGCCAAACGGTCATTAACATTTTCCAGGATCTCCCTAATGCAATGTGTGATCAAGCACGCCAGTTTAGAGAGCATATGGTCTCGCTCTAGGCTCTCATCCCTATACTACTCCCTCACACTCACTTAATTCCTCCTCTCCCCTCCATTTCCCACTCCCCTCCTCTCCTTACCACTTTCCTTTCCTCTCCTCACTCAGTCCTCTGCTCTCCTACGTCACTCCCTTGCTCTCCTCCCCTCTCCTTCCTCACTCCTCTCCTTCCGCCCTCCCCTGCTCTCCTCCTCCACTTTACTCTCCTCCCTCACTCCTCTCCTCTGCACTCATCTCGTATCCTCACCTCACCTGCCCTCCCTCGGTTTCCTCCACTTGTCTCCCTTCCCCTTGTCTCCTCCCACTCACCACCCCCTCTCCTCCCTCTCCTCCCTTTTATCATCTCCTGTTCGTACTAAAGTAGTCTAGACTTCACCTCAGTTGTCCTTCCAATGTCTACCTTCCAGTTAAACAAATAGATAGGCGAGCGTGCGGTCGGTAACTTCCAGTCATGCTAGCGCAGTAAACGCCGCTCACTCAAACCAAAGAAGAAGACGTTCGGGCCTTACATGTGGGCTGACCTGCGCTCTTGAAGCCCAGGAAGCGTGAGATCTTGCTCTGGCAGCGCTCCTGCTCCTCGTAGGTCAGCAGCTGGTAGATGAACTGCCAGATGAGCTGCTTGGCCGGGGTGTCCAGCACCGGGAACACGTCGACGATCAGGGTGTCCACGTTCCTGGAGGAGGGGGCCCGCGCATGGCACACACACACACACGCACACGCACACAGACAATCACATAGACAAACATATTGACACACACACATACATGTATAGAAAAATACATAGACACACACACACACATATGGACAAACAAAATCACACATAAAAAGACAAACACCCAGCCACACACATAAGCTCAAACCCCCCCCACACACACACAAACACACACAAAAATAAATAGACGAACATAAACACACAGACACAAGCACAAGCACACACACACACACGCGAATACCTTAAATACATAAGCATACATTACATAATGTTTTAACATAGTATTGGAGCGTTTGAGTTGATTGGTACTCAACACCAGGGGTATGCTATAGAGTCAACTCTGTGTCTTTGTTCTGAGACGTGACTGTCGGGGGAGTGGAGCACTAAACATGTACATTCAATTGACATGCTATTCAGCTGAATACTGGTCTCCAGCATTCAGTTGCACTGTGAGTAGACTGAGCCCACGTCCTTTCATTCTCTGCTGTTCTGCTTGATCCATGGAGGATAAAGAAACCAACGGAATCGAGCCGCCAAAGTGTGTTTGCGCGTGTGCGTGTGCGTGCGTGACGCGGCATGGCGATTCCCTTTGGCATCCCTGCCTACCTCCTACATACAGCATACGTGGAAGTACTAATGACATACACTTAGACTGCTACCAGCATGTCTGCTCTAATGCAGTCAGTGCTTCAACCCTGCTTAACCTAACGATGGCTCCAGGTATACCAAACATTTATTTTGTATCTAAATCATTCAAATCCAAACTGTGTGTGGTTGACAGCTGGTTTAAGCAGCCTCACCTGGCCTGAGTCAGACTGATGGGATTGGGGGGGTTGGGTAAGGCTGCACACCTGTCATGCATTGAGCGATCAATGAGCACAGGTTCAACTAGTTAAACAGTCACTGCACACTCTAAGCAAAGGGTTTCCATAACTTGTTCATGATGTAACCACCAGTGGGGGTACTTTGGCCATGGAACCATCAAATATTCAGTGCAGTAAAATAAATAAAACATTATCATTTTCATTGTCCAAGGAAAGACTCCATAGAATTGAGCATTAACATTTTCTTTTCTGTGCAATAGTCCCGTTTTCACCTTGTAATATTTTTTTTATATTTAAAGTGTTATCTATGTATCTATATATATATATATATATATAATTGTGGCAATCCCACAGATTGGTTCCTCACTGTCGCCCACGGACGGGTTGCGGCCCTCTTGAACCCCACTGTCCTAGCCCCTCTACGGTTCTATCTCCGGTGCCCCGGTGCTAACCTGTGCTGGAAGAACGTCTCCAGGGCCTTGCAGACGGCGTAGCGCTCCTGGACCGTCAGAAGGTGGTCCAGCTGCTGGCTGAAGGTGCGGCCGTGCACCTTGATGCTGGGGGGCAGGATCTCCGCTACCCACTGCAGAGAGCTGAGGGCCGGGGAACTGCAACCGAACAGTGGTCTGTTAGCATGGTCTGTTAGCCTGACCTGATAGCATGGTCTGTTAGCATGGTCTGTTAGCCTGACCTGATAGCATGGTCTGTTAGCATGGTCTGTTAGCATGGTCTGCTAGCATGGTCTGTTAGCATGGTCTGTTAGCATGGTCTGCTAGCCAGACCTGATAGCATGGTCTGTTAGCATGCTCTGTTAGCATGGTCTGTTAGCATGGTCTGTTAGCCTGACCTGATAGCATGGTCTGTTAGCATGGTCTGTTAGCCTGACCTGATAGCATGGTCTGTTAGCATGGTCTGTTAGCCAGACCTGATAGCATGGTCTGTTAGCATGCTCTGTTAGCATGGTCTGTTAGCATGGTCTGTTAACCAGACCTGATAGCATGGTCTGTTAGCATGGTCTGTTAGCCTGACCTGTTAGCATGGTCTGTTAGCCTGACCTGTTAGCATGGTCTGTTAGCCTGACCTGTTAGCATGGTCTGTTAGCCTGACCTGTTAGCATGGTCTGTTAGCATGGTCTGTTAGCACAATATGTTGTCTGCATTTTCATCTGCATTACCATATACCAACATCTTATTTTAAGAAAAGGTAGACAAATCTCATTAGCTCTCATATCTGTTACAGGACGTTATATACTGCCTACTTTGGGTCTCTAATTCATGGAAAACAAAATATGATGCCCCAGTAGTATGAGGAAGAATCCAAATCAGCGCCACCAAGTTCGACATCAGAAGTGTACTCTTTTAAATGTGACCATCATGTTCCAAACTAAAATGCAACCAACTTCACATAAAAGATGTCTACAAATCAGTACGATTCCAGACGTGGATTTGAGGCCAGACTGAACCCTTGAACTTCCCATCAACACCCTGTACTGCAGTTATGCTCCCACGGCCAGTTCTCCTCATTCTAGATTATTTTCTAAATCCCACCCCACAGAGTTTTAACAAACACGTCCACTGCTCCACCACTGTTCATCTCTCTCCAATCCCTTCTCTACATATAGTCTATGGTCTCCCTCCTGGACTAGCTGCCCACCCACCAGCGTCGCGTCTAATGAGTGTTTTGTCAACTTTTTCATTCAGGCGTGAAAACGCCGGCAGAATATTAAGAAGCTCCTCCGCAGCCACCGGACTTCCAACGGGCTCTGTCCAAATGAACAGAGCAGCCAAGCTTCAATCTCTCGACGCTGAGGGCCAACATCCATCCAACAGAAAGCTTTCTATGAGTGCTGCTGGTGAGGACCTGGAGCGTGGCACGGCAGTGGGGGCCAGCATGGAGCCCCCGGAGTCCTCGGGGTCGCTGTGGTCCGAGTAGCAGTAGTCAGCGGGGCCGTCCTCCACCACTAGGGTGGGCATGGCCCCGCTGCCCTGCAGCATGGACACCACCTTCTCATGGGAGCAGTTCCTAGAGAGAGAGAGAGGGAGGAAAAGAAGGTTTATATATATAAAAAAGATAATTAAGCTCTCTTTTCAGAGCACGTCCACAAAGATAACAAGCGCTTCAAACAGAGCAATAAACAAAGCATATGATCCGACCCCACACAGGACTTTGTACCCTTTGTACTGATACAGGCTGAAGGGGCCTGCTGGCTCTCGGTAGCTCTCTCCCTTTTGTCTCTATTGACCTATGGTGCCAACAGAGCTGTTCATGGACTTGACTCATCCTCCGGACCAGTACACACACACACACACATGCACACACACACACACACTGAATGATACGCACGCACACAAGCACCGCACACACAATACCACCAACACAGAAACACACACACACATACACACACACACACAATACTACGCGTGCACCAACCACCGCACACATGCACACACACACAAAATACCACACAATACATAAGCATCACACTCACACACACACACTCACAATACGATAAACGCACACAAGCAACACACACACACACTGGCTCTCCCCCACATCCTGGCCTCGTTGTGTTTTCTGTTGTCTCATAAACACCTCCTCCCACTGCTGTGGCCCGCTCAACTCCTCCAGGCCAGAGCTGACCTCTGACCCCCCTCTTCGGTCGGGCACACGCTGCCATACACTCGGTTAAAGCGGATAACGACCGAGATTTGTGGGGGATATGTTTCAAATCTTTATTTGAAACTGATGGGAGGCGATCCTAACTCCTACTTGAAGACTCATGAACAAACATGTGCACGTAGACACATAAAGATGCAAACGCACACAAAGTCACGCAGACGCACACACACACAGACACACATCCATGCACCACACACACCCACCCACACCCTTATGATACACGTACACGTGCAGACGTGGACACGCACTTGAATCAAACCCGCCAAGCAATCCGACTGACACCCACCCACACAACACACTTTTCCAGTGAAAATGACTCATGCATGAGGAGGTACACGTGCGCATGCCACAGACACACACACACACAGACACACACACACACATACTCACATGCTCCCACGGACGCAGGCACACATGCACGCACACACAGGCACACACACACACACACACACACACACACACACACACACACACACACACACACACACACACACACACACACACACACACACACACACACACACACACACACACACTAACCTCATGTCCAGCCCGTTGAGGAAGAGGATGCGATCTCCTGGCTTCAGGCCGCATTCCTGAGCCGGGCTGTCTGAGAGGGACGGAGAGGGCCAGGGTCAAGGCTCTGAGGTCCTGTGGTCCCTCTATCACATCCCACTAGTGTCTTGACAGCAAGAGACGTTTAGTTGCATTTTTTAGAAGCTTGCCAGGCAGTGTCTGCACATCGTTTAGCGGCACAATTGGCGAACAGATACTCGGCCAAGAGTAGTAAACTGTAAAAAAAAGTGTCTGTAAAAGTTTCAAATCAACACTATGTAGACGGGCAAATGTAGAAAAACACTGATTTAATTCCCCTTCTGAAAGATTCATCCACTCACACGTACAAGTTTCTCTTCTGTAGAATATCTCCCAACAGTAGCTGGTGTCACTCTGCCCTTTCAGTTCTTGGCCTGAGGTTTTACTTCAGCAGAGTAGGATCTGCTGGTTCTGAGCTTGATTATTGAACATTAACATCCTACATACCTGACTAAGGAAACGTAACAACCGTCAAAAAAACAAGAGCATATTTTCAACTGATAAGACAGACAAAATGTCCCCTAGCAGTAAATAATACGTTCTTCCTAATGTATGGCTTTCTAGAGTCCTGTCTGTCTACAATGGAATCTAGGTCCACACAGCATCTCCCCACAAGGGTGCCATTGGCATACACACTCTCACTCACACGCTCACAGTTACACACACTCACACACACAAACACTTGTATGACGCCAATTCCCTTAGGACTATACTTGTCACTCTGTAACACACACACACACACACATACACACACACACAGATGCGTACACAATCACACACAGTATTGTTCGCACTGACAAGTTTCTTTTGGAGGAGTTTAGTTGGGAAAAGCTTTGTTCTTTGATAAGCACTGTTCAATAGTTCATGACTCAATACATGTGCCCACTCAATTGTTGATGGTACTTTTGTTAGGAACTCCACTGCGATCAGAGGTACATTGAGGGCTTAATTTTCATAGACAAATTTGTTTTGTTTCGATTGTTAATCCTCGAGTTCTTTGATGATGTATAATAAAGTAGGGATTAGTTGAGAATTTACCAAATAGAATAAAAAATAACTTATTTCCCCAAAGTGTTGATATTGCATTTTCAAAGTCAATCAACATCTGTATTTTTTCTCTAACATGGAGAAAAGTTGAATATGCTAGCAAGCCATAATCTACCAATTAATAAAACTCCCTTTGAGGCTCAATATTTTTGTAACTTGTATTAATAAGATGTAAATAAGATTTAGTTTTGTTTTTGAAGGTTTAGTCTTTGTTTTCAAAATGACTACAGATTTTCCCATCATAGAAAACAAGATAAATCAAATGTATAAATAAAGATGCATTAATTAGGTTAGACCCTCAAAAAATATAAAACTTAAAATGAAACTATAAAAAACCATTATGCAACGGATTCCCCCCCCCTGGTTTCCCTCCCCAAAGGAACCATTAGGTAATTCTAAAGGGTCACTGGCATCGCATTAATGCGTCAGCGAACATCTAACTTCCTACTGTAGACACACGCCACGCATCTCCCGAACAGAAAACCACCGGTACCGCTGCTAACAAACAGGGCTGCCTACCCTACCAAAATACATTTACACGCCTCCGCTGCGGTGCGCTGGCGAATGGGCAGGGTGACTGTCTGGGCTAGCACACCACGCACACACAGAGAGAGAGGAGGCGTCTGGGGAGGTGGATGGTTTGGCTACCATCCAGTTTTGAAGAGAGGTACCAACTCGAGAAGGTCTATCTAGCATCATGGAAGAAGGAACAATGCCTCGGAAAAAAATAATGCTGCTTTCACATAATGAACTGCTCTCTCTGACCAATTTAACCAAACTACAGGTGTTAAAACACCCTGAGATAGTATCCTGGTGGCTTAGTTAGCCTCATGTTGATTACGCTAGAATGGTGGTTGGAAGGAACAGTACCTGAGGTGGAGTAGCTGGGAAAATAGTTTGGAACAACAGAAGCTGGTAGGATTTAACTAGCATGGAATACCATGCTGGTCAAATCCTACTAGGAACAACAGCAGGTTTCAGCTAGCATCATACTGGGGACAACATTAGCTGGTAGGGTTTAATAAACAAGGTATTGTGAACAACAGTAGGTGGTAGGGGTTTAGAAAACAAGGTATAGTGAACAACAGTAGCAGGTAGGTTTAGATAACATGGGTTGGGAACAACCGTACCTGGGATAACAGAGTCGATGCTGACGGGAGCATGACCACGCAGGGTGAAACCAAAGCTCTTCTTCCCCCGGTAGACACGCAAAGTCCTAGAGAAAGAACAGAGACGCATTGAGTCATGGCAACCAAAGTAACCGTTCTGGATCTGTCTGCTTCAGACAGGCTACTTCAAGAACAACAACATGCTTGCACAGAATCTTTTTAGGATTTTTGGGGAGCTTTTCTGGGTGAATTTTTTTGCTACGGTGCGACAAGAACCAAAGAAAAGAAGAAGAAAAAGTTTAGCCGGTGGGACGGCAGCTGAGTTTGAAGTTGTCTCCGATCATTATAAACTCTTTCTCCTCCAGCTATTTTTTTCCAACTGATATCCCTCTCTGTGCCTTGAAAAAAAAGACCAAACCACTAGACAAACTCATATATAAATAATGAAGCCAAAAGGACAGCCCTCCATTAAAACCACAGGCACCATTGACATTTTGCCGACAGTGATGTCCCCTACTCTAACTCCCCAGAGACGAGAGATACACCGAGCAAGAACCGGTGCTATCGGCCGCTTGTTGCCATGGAAACTATTCGAGGCAACACCACTGCAAGATGTAAACACGGAGAGGTCCGCAGAATAAACCACTAAAGGGAGAAGAGGGGATGGTAAAAGAAAAGAAGCAATACATCATTTTCTTTCTACCGTCGGTTTTGCCCCCACAGGCCAGTTATGTAAGAGGGAGCATCCTGCAGATGGGGGGAGGTGGGGGTGGGTGGTGCTCGCGGAGGTGGTGCTCAGGGGGGAGGGTGGGGAGGAAAGAGGGGGAGGATTAGCGCTGGATACAACCACTGCCCCCCCCCCCCCCCTCCTCCAGATCCCAATTGTTGTGCGCATGGTTTGAATAACAACAATCAACTCTAAGAACTGAATTAGCTTGGCGTGCGAATCATTGGCAATGAGTGTTAACCTCCGCTTCGGGATACTTGTCCTCTCAAACAACAAAGACACAACCAATTAAAAAAACGAGTGTGTTTTTGTGTGCGTGTGTCCAGCCCTGCCTCCCCTCTCGCCACATCCTGGAGAACGCAGAGACCATCAAATCCGTAACCAACCGTAACCATCCGTAACCCAGACGTTTTGACAGCCCGTGTCCGTCCAGTTTCAGTTCGTCACGACACACTGGCCAATTAAATCATTGGCAGCTCTTTAGGTGTTTTTTTGGGAGTCAGCCCAGTGGGCTTCCGGCATGGGCTGCTGATTGCCCCCCCTGGTAGCGCTCATTAGCTGGGGTGAATTTCGGTTAGAGAGAGCGACTGTCGGCCCCACTTGACTCAAGAGATTACGGGATTGGGACCCACAGGAGGATTCAGGAGGATGATAGTCTAGTGGTGAGGGCTGTTTCACTCCTAAGCTCCTTCAAAAACTTCTGGAGTTTTGACCCTCATGTCCAGAGTCCACAAATAAGTACCATACTACTTGGTATCCAGTAGGGGAGATACCTAACCCCTAAATGCAGCACAATGTCCGGTCAGTCGCATCAGACAGAGCGTCTTGTATCAGTAAAGAGCATATTGCTTTCAGTCTCTATCTCTCCCTCGCTCTCTCCGTCAAGTCGCTCTCTCCAACATAATTATGTGGAACAATCGTCCACTGTTCGCATCCCCCCTCCTAATAACAGCCACTTTGAGCAGTGCGTCAACCTTCCTGTGCTCGCAATAAACCATCGTCCCTCTTTAGCCGTGCAGCGTGACCTGCCAATACGGTAAATATTTAAATATTTCACCACCTTTCACATGGGGATTACAGAGACAGCACCCTGTTGAGCCTGGACCGGCCCTTCAGGTGGGCGTGTTGCCCTCTACGATTAAGGCTGGATCGATTAGCTGTGGATCTGGTCCGACGCTACGGTATTGTGTTCGGATGCGTTACGTAGCACTCGGGGGACTGTGTTGTAAACGGTAAGCGGAGGTCCTCCCTGACACGGTGGGATCTCCGTAATGCTCTCCGTGGCAGTGGGTGGGTGGGTAGCTGTGGGTGGGGAGGCGTGCTGGGTGGAGCGGACCTGGAGTGGCAGCGCGGCGGCCCCAGGGAACGCAGCGAGCAGCGAGTAGCGAGCACTCCTACGTGCGTGGTGGGCTTTCACTCCCGCTCACAGGGGAAACGGCTCTCTGTGTGATTGGTTTTTCTTCATTATTAATCGACATGGGTTGTATATGAGGGCCGGGTGTATATGTTCTAATACTCTAGTTCTAGTAATAGTCAAAGTAATTGCAGTGTTGCCGTGTTATTTTTGTCCATGCTCCCTTAAGGAACATGAAATCACAGATCAATGTAACATACAGTGAAAGAACACCATTATAAAAATCAATTCAGTCTCATAAGCCTTTAAGTCATTTAAATGCTAATATTTGTATTTTGCATTGGACTATAATTTATACAAATAAAACTCAGTGAAGCTAAGCTCCACCTCTTTTCCAGATCCTTTCGAGATTTGATTTGCAGCATTGCACATTTCTCTACAACACATCAACAAAGTCCCAGCAAAACAAAAGTCACCTGACTCCACCAGACTCACCTCTGATTGGCTCCCGGCCCTGGATGCACTGATATCACAGACTTCCTGGCTCCCCTCTCCCTCTCCCGGTCCCTCGACCGGTCCCGGTCCCTGTCCCGGTTCCTGTCCCTGTCCCGGTCGCGGTCCCTCTCCCTCTCCCGGTCCCGGTCCCGATCCCGATCCCGGTCTCGATCCCGGTCCCGGTCCCTCTCCCTGTCCCCGCCGGCCACGTGCTCAGCGGGTTCGCGGGGGACGGAGCTGGCCCTCTTGGAGCCGCGGTGGCGGTCGGGGTGGTCCTCGCTGCGGCTGCGGCGCAGGCGTCCCTGCGGCTCGCTGATGCTCTTGCTGCGGCACATGCGCTGGATGAGGTTCTGGGAGACGGCCTGGTCGAAGCGCTGGCGGTGCTTCTTGGGGATGAAGATCCTGCCGAACATGATGCCGCATGCGGTGGTGTTGGTGGAGGTGGTGAGGGAGAAGGAGAGAGAAAGACAAGGTGGTTTGGTTTGTTTGTTTGCTTTCGAAAAAGTCTGCTCTGACTGAGAGCCAGGTATGGTTCCTACTTCAGAATGATTCTCCCTCAAGGGGAGGAGGGGAGGGGGGGGGGGGTTAAGGTCTACATCGTCAAGTTCCTCCTCAGTGAGAAACTGTAGAATCCATAAAAGACAGAGCGTTCTAACGGCGCCCAAGGTCCGGCGTGCGGTGTGGAATGAAATAAACCATCAAACATCCAAGAACCTCAAAGACCTGATGGAAACCTCTTATTGTTTCTGGAAGCCGATCCCGGTGAAGAGGCTAAGCCGGACCTCACTCTCCGGTAACTGATAGCCTACACAGATAGCATCCATGAAGTGACGGTCGAGGAAAAGAAGGAGAAAAAGAACGAGGGACAGAGTTGATATCTCCGTGGACTGAAGCTGTTTGCCTCTCGGTGGCGACTGCAACTGTGGGGAGAGATCGCTGCTGCGGCGCAAACACAGCAACAGTGAAGGTGTGGGAGTGGGCGAGCGAGCATGGGGATGCGTTCTCTCTCTCTCTCCCTTTATGCCGATCTCTCCATCGCTCGGCCTGCATTTGTGCATGCCTTGCCTTCTAAATATAACCTCAACCTATGGATCAGTGTGTTTTGTCTTTTTATTTTTAGATAAACTTACTAATTTTTATCATTTACTGTATATTTATATAATTGTTGATGAATGAGTTCTGTTTTCTTACATACCTTTTAGGTTTTCTCTTTCAGTCAAATTCGTCAAATGTCTATCTCTCTTTCTTTGTCTCTGGCTCCCTCAAACTCATCCTCTCCCTCTCACCCTATACATGAATACATACCTCTCCCCCTCTCCCCCTCTCCCTCTCTCTCTCTCCCTCTCTCCCTCTCTCCCTCGCTCTCTCACGTCCTCTGTCTCTCTCTCTCTCTCCCTCTCTCTCTCTCTATCTCGTCCTCTGTCTCTCTCTCATCCTCTGTCTCTCTCTCCATGCCACTCACTCACATACAAGCCCAATGGCAATGCTAGTGTACGTCCGTAGGTAATGCATGGCTATTACCGACCACTTACATGACCTCCATTAGCTGACATTCCCCGTCATTCGTGCACACTAGGGTTGGCCAACGCCACAGCTGTCATCAAACTGTTGACCGGACCAATTTCTCCACATTTGTCAAGTGACGCAGTGTCTCTACATGATGCCGGCAGGAAGATGATCAGAAATCTTGAATGAATGAATTATATTTTCAGCAGGAGGACTATATAGCGAACTGAATGAAACTACCACACATTATTAAGTGTGCAAAGTGTTATTACTTATTAATAGAAACTGATATGACAAATGCACTATTTTAAGCACGGCACCAAACACAGTACCTATCCATTCATCTATAATTAATTTTTCAAACCTGTGTTATTTTAGTTACAGTCTTATGTTTGTTTATTTCCCCTGCATTGACTAATGGATTGAAGTTCAAATGTGTGACAACCAAGCTGACACCCAAAACACTCAACACTACTGACAGTTGACTAACAGTTATACAGTAGTGTGTGGCTGTTACCCACTTCAGCCACACACACACACTTTAACCCACTACAACCACACATACACACACTTTAACACACAACAACCACAAACACACTTTAACACAGTACAGTCACACACACACATACAGTAACCCACTACAGCCACGCACGCACGCACGCACGCACGCACGCACGCACGCACGCACACGCACACACAGTAATCCACTAAGACCACACACACAAGGTAGCACACTGCAGCAACACACATACACAGTAACCCAATACAGCCACACACACAGTAACCCACTAACACAACACACACTCACTATAACCCACTTCAGACACACGCACGGTACCTCACACACACGGTAACCCACTACATCCACACACACACACACACACACGGTAACCCACTACAACCACACACACACTGTAACCCACTACATCCGCACACACACACACACACGGTAACCCACTACATCCACACACACAAACTGTAAAGCACTACATCCACACACACACACACGGTAACCCACTACAACCACACACACACTGTAACCCACTACATCCACACACACAAACTGTAAAGCACTACAACCACACACAAAAAGTAACCCTCTAGAACCACACACACAAAGTAACCCACTAAAATCACACACACAGTAACTCACTACAGCCACCCACAAAAAAGCCACAGATGTGAATACTCTAAAAGGACAGGACAGTTAATCAAAAAGGTTTGCCAATGATTGATTAATTGATTACGTAATCTGGGTAAATATTGTGAGGGGGGAGGGTAATATTTTTAGCCACTTGACAGAACAGAACAGCGCCATAATGCGTGGAGGGGACAAACAATGTTTTGTTTTCTGTTCCCCACCCACAAGCAGGCTGCTCCAACTGGCAGTTTTGTCGTCACCACCACCCCCACCCTCCCCTACTCCCCTGCCCTGAATCACTCAGGCTGATTCACTTGAAGCCCCTTGAAACACACATGGATGTGCAAATGGTTGCTTCATTATCTGGGTAAAAAAAAACATACAAATATACACTACCAGAAGATCAATAATAGCAAGTAAATTGATATACAATTAAATACAGTAACTAGGTAATTAGCACTGATGAAGAACAGAGACCAAGTGACAACGGTAGGAAAATTTTAAAAAGCTGAAATATTGCAGATCACCAAGACAACCCGGTTGTGCCACAGATGAGAGAAAAGAGCCTAGGTGGCTAAATAAAGCAAACAGAGTGGAGGTGTTTGAGAGAGAGAGAGAGAGAGAGAGAGAGAGAGAGAGAGAGAGAGAGAGAGAAAAACATGCAATGTGTGGATAGATCATTGGAATGGTAACAATGGGGTCTACTCAGGCTACTCATTGTTGTTGATAATTTCACTAATTCAAAGACTTTTGAATGACAAAAATCTGTTCAAAAGGACATGTTATTGACCAGCCCACTTCCTCCGTGGTGCCGGAGGCAGCAGGAACCCCATACTGACAAATCAAAGGTTAGGTTACCAATTTAAAATGGTAACCTTTGATTGAATTGTGATAAAAACATGATTGGCACAAGGAGTGGAGGAGAAATGCGAACCCGACCCGGCACCGGGTTTGGGCAGGGAATCAAACCTCTGATCTAAAGTGGGATGATGTACAGGAGATGAGCGCACAATCTCATCGATCATTCATTCCATAGCTAAACCCACGGGTAAACATGCATCAACTATCACTTCACAGTGCAGCAGATACTCCTCTTCGCAGTCTTTGAATACCAACAATAAATTATTTTATATTCCTTTGTGAAACAATATTTACTATTAAAAAGCAGACCATTTTTTTTAATTATTATTTCCCGAGCGCCATACTGATCTCATGAAGAGTGGACGGGCGTGACCTTGGTCACAGCAGAGAGAGTGAATGTTTGGCGCAGTTATGCAAAACCCATCTCGGGCCAGAACTCTCATGGTCTCCTCGTGGACAGCCTTTTCATGTGAAGCCAGGGGGGTCAGGGTCTCCTGACGTATGGAGGGAGTGGCTCCATTAAGCATCATATCAAAAGGAACGCATACGCAAGGACGGTGTCAGCCCACACAGAAGCACTCTGTGCTGTGTGTGTGTGTGTGTGTGTGTGTGTGTGTGTGTGTGTGTGTGTGTGTGTGTGTGTGTGTGTGTGTGTGTGTGTGTGTGTGTGTGTGTGTGTGTGTGTGTGTGTGTGTGGTATGTCTATCTGTCCATCTATTCATCCCTACATACCACTCTACCCAAGAACCTTCCATCCATCCATCCATCTGCCTGTGAGCACACGTCAATACACGTCTTATGTGTTCTGCACATTCCAGACAGCATCTGTTGAAACCATTTCCTCACGACATAAAAGTTTTCTCTTCTAAACTAATTGAGTTCCCTGATTTGGCCTCTTTTTACAAAGAATGACAATCTATATATATCCGTGGGTGGGTGGGTGAGTGGATGAGTGGCTGAGTGGGCAACATAGAGGGGCGGGAGAGAGAGAGAGAGAGAGAGAGAGAGAGAGAGAGAGAGAGAGAGAGAGAGAGAGAGAGAGAGAGAGAGAGAGAGAGAGAGAGAGAGAGAGAGAGAGAGAGAGAGAGAGAGAGAGAGAGAGAGAGAGAGAGAGAGAGAGAGAGAGAGAGAGAGAGAGAGAGAGAGAGAGAGAGAGAGAGAGAGAGAGAGAGAGATTCTCAAAAGGGAAGAATGACAGGCAGAAATCTATATAGAGGAGACCTGGTTTCAGTTTTAATGTCTACATGCGGGTGTGGAATGGATCTCAGGCTTTCTAGGCTGACATGCCACTCCTGGACAGTAGAAAATGTAATGTACGTTATATATTTGTGTACTTTAGCGTACTTACTTTACACATAGGGGGTATTGTAAGGCATCTTGCATAAAAGCATCACTAAATGGAAAATATTAATTAATAAGATATTTTATAAATGCTGTAACGTAAATATGTGAATACAATATACAGAGTTGAGCATCCACCTGCACACTGATTCTAAACCCTAACATTATTCCATTTTATATATACGTAGCTTCACGTGTTTCTCAACACAAACAGACTAGTGAACACAGTTTAGTGGAATCTCTACTCTCAATGAGATTGCAGATACATGCGATAAGGCAAGCTGATGTGATCCAATATTCTTCCAGAAGCAACGCAGTTCCAATACCGACCTTGTGTTATGGTTCCTGCAGGTAATCTGAATTATGTGCAGGTGTGAGACTTTTTAATAAACTAGCCTGTGTTGCTTTTTTGTGTAGTTGCTGAGATATCGATTGTATTAGTCGATGGTGACTCAATGAAAATGTTAATGTCAGCCCCCGGCCGGGCCGGCCCCATTATATCTTGAGGGTAAATCAGCCACATAACTTACAGTTTGGATAGGATGCAATCAACGTACTGGTGAGTAATTCAGCTTTCAGACTGGAATAGAGGAGTTTGAGGCTCATGGTCGTCGGTGATGTTATTGTTCCAAGTAATTTGGTCCACTTCCTGTACTCCTTTTAAAAAGGCTCACAGTGTAAGACGTAACACTTGATAAGAGTTAACTGTTAATTAAAATCACAAACATTATAGTTATTTATGGGGATTTTCTTTAAAATTCCACTCCTTTTATCATTTACAATCTTCATATTTATCCATCAGCATATCTCGGCATATGGAACAGCCATAATAAATTACATAGCATAATAAAAAGAACACTCATCAATCTGTTTATATTCTGCTTGGTTCCCATTATTGGTTAACACTACATCACACCCCAACCCCCCCCCCCCCCCCTTCCCCTTTCAGCTTCTTGGTCAACGTCCAACTGAAATCGTCAAGGGAACAGAGTGTCTGCATGTGCTGCGCGTCATTGAAGCAAAGTCAGATGCCCGCTCACTTATCATTCTCTACAGGCACAATGGGGTCAGACTCCGACAGGTAAAAACTCAATGACTGGTCTCCAAGGCCACCTGATGATCCGGAGCCATAAATAGAGGACCGATGAAGCCAGCGTTGAACTGCAGGCTCACAAACTCCCGGTTAGTAGATATGTCTATATCAAAGTCTATATGTGTTGTACGTCATGGTAGTTAATGTACGCACTTATTGTATGTTGTACGTCCTGGCACTTACAAATAGTACCTAGCATTGTGTAGCATCTTATCCTAGCTATCATGTTGTATACAGGGAATGGGTTAGACTAGCGATTGTAAGGGCTTGGCACTTGTTTCTATGAACATACTTTCTGTACCGGCTGCAATATATTGTTGTTTCTCTCTCTTCTGACAAATGTACTAATTGTAAGCCGCTTTAGATGACAGCATCTGCTAAATGCCCTAAATGTAAATGTAAATGTATATCATTAGTTAATGCAAATGTAAACGTATATCGTTAGTCAACTTGTGTGGTGGTGCCTTATCATTTGTTTACCCATGTGCCATGGCAACGGCTGAATCGTTGAGAAGGTTTTAGACTCAATCAATATAAGGTCGCGGGGAGAGGAAGCTCTGTTCGTTTGTATATTTTATTTATGTGAAAAAAAATGTGTTAAATGTTTACAAAAGAAGAAAAAAAAGAATCAGTTCTCTTGTTTTTGGAATCAGTTCTCGTCGTTCACCTTCGGGATTCGTTCGTTCTGAGCGACCCATCACTAAAGGTCACTGATGACTTATTATGGACCGGTCACGTGGAGTTGATAGAATTACTAAGGGCTGAGTTTCAACATTATGTTCACAGTTCTAATGAATCAATCTCTCAATTAAATTCCAGTTTAAATCACTTTTACTTATCATATCTGTCATAAACAATGGCAAATGCCTACCACATGTTACCAAAGAACAAAGCCATCCCTGTCGTGAGTGTGCATGCTTTGTCTGAAAAACAGCCGAGCAAAACTAAATTATTCATTTGATAATCTGGAGCCGACAAATGTTTAATTTCCCAAAACTAAAAGAGAGAGAGAGAGAGAGAGAGAGAGAGAGAGAGAGAGAGAGAGAGAGAGAGAGAGAGAGAGAGAGAGAGAGAGAGAGGGAGAGAGGGAGAGAGGGAGAGAGAGAGAGAGAATGACAGTGCGTGGGAGTTGGAGAAAAGGGAAGAGATAGGAGATAATAGTTTATTCATGTTCTTGTTTGTCAACGACGTGAATAACTGACTTGTCAGCACTAAACTTCACATTTATAGCATGTTTGACACAGCTGAGATCTGCAAGAACAATGCAGATGAATAAAGACTGCTGCAAATTATACCAGGTAGCCGTTACATGCATCTACACTAACAACAGCAATAACCAGAGAACTGGTACCACCCTCTACACTAACAACAACAATAACCAGAGAACTGAGGGGTATTCCACAAACTAAGGTTTAACAAACACAGAGTTAACGCTGAACTCTAGGTTGATTGACCCTGTGCCAACTAAACCAGAGCTGTCGGTTCCACCACACGGGTTATGCATTAGTTCAATCACCACGGGGTTGGTTAACACAGGGTTGTGCGTGTCCACGCCAAACCTATAAAGACGTGATGTATGGATCATGGAAACCCTGATCGAAATGGCAAAAACGGGCCGCTTATTTCAATGAAACGGAACTCCAGGTTCTCCCAGGTTCTCCTATGAGGAGGAGAAGGACATTATCACAAGAATAGGGAACGCTAAAGCCTCTGCAACCCAGAGAACCAAAGCCTGGCAGCGGATCGTTGACCGCGTAAATGCGTTAGTTACATGTCAAAAGCATGATCCATAATATTTGAGTCATGAATCTATTAATACCCCAGTTAAGCATTCTTAACGTTCCTACCACATAACCCTTTTCTTCTAAAAAATATGTACTCCGATGGCTCGCAAGCGGTCAGCGGATCAAGTAAAAATGAAGTATAAAAACATACAAACTGGTAAGCTTTTCCCACCATCGTATTGGTACATTTTGTCAGTCCAGCATTTAAATTGTCATACCATATTTGTCACTCCTGCATTTAAATAAGCCCTTTTTTTTAAGCCAATCGTAAAAAGGCCGACAGTCGGCATACTGGATTTGGCCCTCAGATTGTATTGACCCCGGTGGAGGAGCTGGCAATCGACATAAATTCAGGGCGCCCTGGCAAGGAAGCGGTACCTGGAGGTACCTCCTCAGAGAGTCAGGGGCCATGTGAGGGTTCCCCACTGGTTGAATGTAGGTTTTTCTGTTTTTCTTGCTTTTTAGATTTTGTTTGTCTTCGAAGTAACACATGCAAACCATGTGCGTGCCACAGCGCAAATGTTCCAAATGTTTTTTTTTGGTAACTGGGTAGAAAAACTAAAAGTGACAATTCATCAACTTCACAGATCAAAATGGATTAGTGCTTGTAATGGAGCCCCTGGCTACGATCGAACACTCTCCAGTGGATGTAAGTCTGTTAGGACTATTTTATACTTTATGTTGTAAGCGCCTCTCGGCATAGTACTCAGACAATATTGCTCTTTGTATGATAGGAGGCCGATGAAAATCTTGGTCCGGACCTGGATGGGTCATCTGAAGATGAGTGAACTGAGGCCAGGTCCTCGATTGGTAGTGGTGGCTATGTAAGGCTGGAGAAGGCTATTTAAATGTATTAAAGATTTGCGCGAGAATCTATATCTCTCAAGCAAAAAGTCATCCGGATATGCCAAGATGTCGAGCCGTGGTCTTATTAATCACTCCCGGTGGATTGCACGAATAATTTGTGCTCCGATATCAGCAGTTCTCTCATCAAAACGGCATGCCATTGTGAACACATGATATCTGCTGTGAACGCGGGTTTAAATACCCAAAACCGGGTTATGTTCCAAACTTAACCTGCTCAAAACCTGCTCCGACCAGGTTTGATTCAGAGGATATGTTTCTATAGTAAATAACATACCGTGTTCATTTTGGAACGGAAAACCTAGGGTTACCGCAAACCGTGAGTTAACTTACCCAGTTATGTGGTAAAACCGGCTTTGTGGAATACCCCACAGAGAACTGGTACCAGCATCTACACTAACAACAACAATAACCAGAGAACTGGAACCAGCCTCTAAACCAGCAACAATAACCAGAGAACTTTTGTTTATAATCATGGGACCATGTCGATATAACCAATAGATTATGGTTCAAGCCAGCTAGCTACAGTACTGCTATAATCATCCTAACCAGGTTTAGCTTAGCAGCATGCTGAGCTACTGTGCCCTACATCTGAATGAATGCAGTTGATCCAAGAGAATTGGTTGGCATAATTGAATACTGCAGCATCGGGCAGGAAGGGAGCAAACAAAAAAAACGACCTCCCCTACTGATTTAGATCAGAACAGGCATTATTATTGCATTCCACACACATGCACGCGCACACACACAAACACACACAAAAACACACACACACACACACAAACAAATTCATACATACACAGAATCATACGCAGAACAACTAACACACATACAAAAAATAAACAGAGAGCTCATGATAAAAACACACTAGACACAAATAAAACACAAAGACCACCCCTCCACAATCAAAACATCTGAATTCTTAAACCTGTGGTGCAAAGGCTCTTTGGAAATCAAACCGTCAACCCTGGAATTGCTGCATCATGTACTAACGGCACCGACACACACACAGATATCTATAAAGTACACACACACTAATAGAAAGTACACACACACTAACAAACGTGATGTGAATAAGAATAGCATTAAGCTATACTATAAACTACTGAATTCATTCGTACCAAAACCATTGCATTGAACCATAGTAAAAACCACTGCAATCATTCATAATGAAATCACTGCAATACTATAAAACACTGCATTGATTCATATTAAAACCACTGCATTCAACTATTATACTATGAACCACTGCATTGATTCATATTAAAAACATTGCATTAAACTTTACTATAAACTAATGCATTTATTTATATTATAACAAATGCATTAAACCAAAAAACACTGCATCATTTATATTAAAACCACTGCATTCAGCTATACTGTAAACCAATCCTTACTATCATAACATGATTAAGTACTCACCCAAAGCAACTCATGCTTTTTCAACAGGCAGGCATTCCCCAGGTACACATTAGAAGCAGGTAGTGTAGCTTAGCGTAGCGTCTGTTAGGACTATATAGCATTACAGGTATTGAGCATCCCGCATGCCTTTGTCTAACACACGCCCTCCCAACTGATGGATAAACTAAGGGTCTTCTGCTGTGGGAAAACCAACATGGGAAAACCCAGAGAGCCACCATACAGAGATAGCAGAGAGAGAGAGACCACAGCAGAAAATGAACTGAACACAGCCCCTCTCACACTACCACAGAGAGCAAGAGACGAAGAGAGGGGTAGGGGGACATGAGATAGAGAGAGGGAGAGAGGTGGGGGGGGGGGACATGAGAAAGAGGTAGGGGGGGGGGGGGAGGGGGCATGAGCGAGAGAGAGGGAGAGAGAGGGAGAGAAAGCGGTAGGGGGGATATGAGAGAGGGAGAGTGGTAGGAGGGGAATGAGAGAGAGATTGGAGGGGGGATAAGATAAGAAGATGGAGAGATAAACAGAGAAAGGGTGAGAGAAAGAGAGAGGGATTAATATAGAGTGAGAGAGACATGCAGGGAGTCAGGGACATAGAGAAAGAGAACACAATAGATCAGATGACTTTGTGACAGAGAAAAGAGAATAATAGAGTGGGGATGGAGTAAAAGAGAGAGGTATACAGTTATAGAGAGAGGGAAATGGAGAGGAGGAGAAAGAGAGAGTGAGTGAGAGAGTGAGACAGAGGAATAGAGAAAGAGAGACAGAAGAGGGGAAAGATATCGACAGAGACAGAGAGAGGTGAGTGATAGGGGGAATCAGCATTTATTAGGTTGATATTGGTTTAGATTGATTTGTGCAGACAGACGCATGTTTGATAACGCCAGCACTACCGGGGGACGTCTGTGGACTCTGAATGATTCATGAGCTAGGGCTGTCGCAATAATCGCAAAAATGAAATATCGCGATATTTAGAGCACACCGCGGTAGATAATGGGCCATCGCGATCACCGCATATGACCTGGTGCGGGTTGCGCGTTCATGAAACTGACCGTGGAATTCTAGAATGAAACGTGCGTTGCCATGATACCCATTCATTAACGTTCATTACTATACTTCATTTAAGAATGCTCGATTCTGATTGGCTGGGAGGGGTGCATTAATCCGGCATATTGCCCGCTGACTTGTCGGTTCTGCTTGCTGCTGACTGAGCACAGTAGATCAATACGCCGCTTGTATCGTTTTCTATCACATACATTTCACACATGAGGTCCGTTGTAAAAATAAACCAAGGAGTGCATGTTTGATCGATCGTCATTAAAGCTGACTTGATACGAATGTAACAACTACGTTGTTAAACTAGTGAGATCAGATCCAGCCTTGTGTGGTTGCTATAGAAACGCGTTACCTACAGTTGAGCTAACGTTATTCACCGTAGTTCTAAAGGGAACTACTTTTCGAGGGAGATGGAATTAAACAGAGCATACATTTAATAAGCATGCAATACGAATAAGAAAAAGGCTAATTATTAAAGTATATGAATTGTTTTATGTTGGCTGGCGCGAAGTAGAATAAACTGAATAATCACCCCAAGGCAGGGCAATAAACAGTTTGATATGCCCGGCTCGCGGAAGGTTACCGCCTCAGACATCAAGCGGAAGATGTGCACTGTTCTCGAGGAGAAGTACAGACCAGCTGCTCTACAAGCAACTTTGGCAAAGTCCTGCTTGCTGGACCCAAGATATCGGGGCAACAATTTTGATGAGTATGCGGAGGAGGAGACAAAGTGCGCGCTAAACAATGAAATGTTGGACACGGAAGACAGAGAGAGCGGTGCCAGCAGTGCGTCAGCTGCTGACCAGCCAGAGTCCTTGGCGCAGACAGCGGTGCCACCACCCACCAAAAAAAGAACGCTCGGAGACCTGCTGAAGTCACGGACAAGCACGTCTGCAACCGTCCCGAAGAGAGCCGACCTGGAGCTCACTCGCTACCTGCCGGAGGAACCCACCGACTCTAATGACAACCCCCTGGCATGGTGGTGAAACAACCAGGAGAGATTTCCCTTGCTCTCCAAAGTGGCACGCAAGTACATGCGTATTTGCGCAACAAGCACACCATCCGAGAGGGTTTTCAGTGTCGCTGGAAATGTTGTCACCCCTCTCAGATCCTCTCTCAAACCGCATAAGGTTAACATGCTGGTTTTCCTTGCTCGTAACAAGGACACGACCGAGTTATAAATCATCGCCCTGTGTGTGTGTGTGTGTGTGTGTGTGTGAATGTGAAATTGTAGTGCCTGGTTTCTCTTATTTTGTATAGGCTACTTAATTTAAAAAAAAAAAAACGGGCAATTATTTTATTTATTATTTATTTTATTTTATGCATTTAAACGTTCAGCCTTATCCTGAATTTAGTTTTTAAGTTCAATCAGGAGAAACAACTTGCATCTGTGCCGTTACCGCCCTTTGATCTGCATTCAATAAATAAGAAGTGTTATAAAATTGCCTCGTCTTTTTTTTAATAACCTTTTTAAAAATAAATAAATAAATTGCAATAATATCGCATACCGCGATATTGCGCCCCCTGTCTTCACCGCGGTGAAAATTCCTCAACCGTGACAGCCCTATCATGAGCCACTTGCTGACAATCACTGCCTGACTCAGTCAAACGATTCTGCTTTAAACAACCAGCCACCACTCAACATAGAGTATCATCAAATGTAACAATGATATCGGTCTCTGGATAGAACCATTAAGGACATCTTAGTGTGGTGGGGGCAGGACAGAGTAGTAGATGTTGTGGTATTTGACTCCAAAACTAAAGGTACTGGGTTTGATCCCCAATGTCTCTAAAGTCTTCCTGGCATCCTTAAGCTAGATGCCCTAAGATGTATAGGAATCCCATATAAGACGCTTAGAATAAAAAACGAAATAACAAAATAATAATTAGCATGAAGTCCAGTTGAAATGATAGTTACATCTCAGTAACCAGGAATATCAATTGTGAACAATACAGGTGCAATAGTAAGACACAAGATACAGATAATGCACACAGTTAATTGGAGCCCCTGAGTGCCTTTTGAAACCATTTCTAGGATTCCCAGTGGGCTGACCAATCACACTGTTCTTCTCGGGCATGTCATCCGAGGACATGTCCCGCCCCCTACCGCCTGTGGTTCCAATTATCGTACATGTTCATTAACGTTTCCCTCTGCACATTGTCTCCGTTTTCACCAGCGGCAATCCACAAAGACAGATACGTAATCTATATATATCACCGGTTTGTTTTAACCAAGCACAACGACGAGCACAAAGCCCAACGTGAAAACGAAGTAGCAAAGAAACACTATTTTTCCAGCATTGGTGTGAACGTGTCAGTTTTCCGCATATGCTTCGCTCTCCAAACACCACTTTGAAAAATCACCCATTTTAATTGAATCAGTGGGATTACCTTCAAACACATCCAAGTGGTAGTACTGTAGTTGGTGCCAAGCACACACACGCCAAGCTGGGGACTGTGTCCAAGTGTATTTGCTTTACACTATCTCAGATGGAAGGTGGGCGTGGTGGAGGTGGGGGGTGGTGATGGTGCGCGGGTGGTGGGGTTCACCCAGGGTGGCAGATGGAGCCCAAAGTCAGTTGCCTAGTGATTGAGGGTGGGGAACTAAGCGAGACCCCCACCGCCTCCACTCTAATCCCTCCCCAAAACAGGACAGGCAAATGCAAAAGCCGGCTAACAGGGTCATGAAGGATTTCTATCCCAGGAGATTAACATTAGCTTTAATAGGCATAGTGTGGATTAAGGATTGTGAAGAAGACTCAGTTACATAGTTACAGCATGGTCCATTCCAAGTAAATGACATCATTGTATCAAGTGTTACTTTCATTTTGGTGACTTTATAACATGCGTTTGACAAATACTGTGGATACGGTATTTTTCAACCTTGACCAAAGGGCGTTCCTTTTCCCCAAACATCCCAGCGTCCGGTGTGAGCCTCTGTGAGATAAAGATCTCATCTTTACCTTATCTCTCTCTTTGGCAGCCGCAGCGAGCCCTCTCCTCCTCTCCCTGTCACAGGCGGTATTCTGTCTGTATCGACCCACTTTGGTGGAGGGTACCGAAATAACCTGGGCAGGAGAACAGCGGCAGTGCAGCTGTACCTGATATTGGAGATGAGCTGTCTCTGTTCGTCCGTGGTCAGGACATCAGGCAGCACTGACGCCAGCCAATCCACCTTCTTCTCCGCCGCGTACTGCTTCAGCACGCCAAACAGCCTCTCCTTCACCTCCGGCTCGTCCCCGAGGATCTGCTCGATCTGATGGATGGAGGAGACGACGTGTTGATGCCACTTTGCAAGGAGAGAGGTGTCCTCATCATGCAAAACGTTCTCGCTAAGATTCCTGTGGGCTTTGATTGGTTTGATGAGTCATTCTAATACTAATTTCATCCTGGGTTATATCGTAGAAGATAAGTATTTAGATTATTTACAATCTGCTGAACCACCTGGCATCCGTGCTCACCTCCCACACGCACACGCACACGCACACGCACACGCACACGCACACGCACACGCACACACACCTCAGAACTAATCTCAACATCATAAAGGCAAAGTCCTCTCACCCTGCGGTTGAACTCCAGGGCCTTGTGTTTGCGGTCCATCTTGGGGCCCTCCCCACCGCCCAGCGTGCTGACCTCGATGCCGCTGTTGCGTTTCTGCCTGGGGCCCAGACACAGAACCCCCAGCCGCAGGGTCCGTCCCTGGGAGGACTTGATCAGCGTGGCCGCCATCTCGTGCTGCCGGACCGGGATGCCGTTGACCTCCATGACGTAGTCCCCGGCCCGCAGGCCGCTGCGGCCCGCCGGGGAGCACGGGGAGCAGTCGTCCACCAACAGGGGGCAGTCTCCTACGATGGTGAAGCCGAAGCGACCGTCCGGGCCTGGGATGATGTCCATCTGGGGAGAATGGCGAGGGTGATGGTACACACTGGGTGGGCTGCGTTGTGATATTACGACAATAGCAACTGGAAAAAAATTGGGGCATGATTGGTGTAGCGCATCATCATGCAAGATGACTAGCCCCTAGCTGTTCATCGACGGCAAATATCCCATAGTAACATTACATCAAAAACAACCGCTAAGTTGTTTAAATAATTTATTGTCAAAAATAAGAAGTTTCTCTGCCCTATGAAAGAAATACTGAAATATGGTGATGCAAGAAGATGTTATCGAGAATGACACTCTATTGTCTTCAATCAAGGAGACAATCAAGCGTTCTCCCCTGTGTGAGACCTGCTGGATGCGCGACACCACTCCGATGCTGGGCGGGATGTTCTTCTGGGTCTGGGCGATGGCGGCCACGGCCTGAGCCCCCAGCGTGGACACGTTCTGGCCCTCGATCTCCAGCACCTGGTCCCCGGGCTGCAGGCCGGCCAGGTGGGCACTGCTGCCCTCCTCCACAGACAGGATGTAGGTGGGGCCGGTCCCACCCATCTTGAAGCCGAAATCCTCCGGCCAGCCCTGATTGGACGACGGCATGTTGAGGACTGTGAGGGAGTGGAGGGGAGGGGGAGATTTAGGTTTGGTTAGCATCGAATCAACAAGAAGTAAAGGGGACCAAAATGGATGCGTCGTCGCACATCCATTCGGGTCGCCCTTCATCACAACGTCCTTCGTCGTATGTAACGCACGTCGAAATAACGTCGGAGTAGCTGTTTTTCTCCACGCCGGGCCAAAGCTATACTGGTACAAACTATACAATAAATCACAAACCACACACACATACACGGATGGTGAACTCCTACAGACATAAACATGAACATGAAAGTCGAAAGACATACCCTTTGCTGACAGTGATGTCAAACTTAGCATCTCCCAGCCAATTCTAACATGTCATATAAGAAGAAGGTAAAAGCGCTCGTCGTGCGTGTTCACTCTCCGAGGTGGTGCCGTCGACTGCGCTGTAGGTGACCCTCTCTGAGCTGAACTATGACAGCCTCAGAGAGCCCTGACCTGGTTCACCGTTCGCAGCAGGCAATCACATTAGCAGCAGAGCAAGAGACAAAGTCTGGCGGATGCAGATTGCTCCAAGTATTTCTGTGATTACACGTCTGTAACATGACACATCTGTGAGGTGAAGGTGAGGTGGATATTTTCAAAACTAAACTATCCCCTAGGGGTACAGGTTTTATATATCATATCGGTGTCAATCATGCCCCTGTCAAATGGCACGATTACGAAAACCTTGACATCCTTCTCTATTCAAGCTACAGTTCTGCAGTGATTGTGAAGAGATTCCACCCTGGGATTTCACCCCCTGGACAAAAAGCAGATGGGAGACTTACAAAAATCTTTCGGAGGATACGTCGACCCCCGCTTGCCCTGGCGGAAGGAGTATCTCCCCTTTTGGTTCTGCAAGAACTTCTTCATCTTGAATTGTTAAAAATGATAGCACCAATCAATAGTAAATTTCTGCGATACCATCCACACTCTCGACAAGAGTAGAAAAAAAAGTTGAAGATAGGGAGGACGCCCTCTTTCCAGACTCTGGGACACAAAAATAAAGGCCCTTGGGTCAACAGGAGGGAGTGAGGATCAAAGCTCGGCCTCGCCGCGTGCGCTCAGCCAAAACGGGAGCGGAAGCCGCGTGGTCGCCGCATCCTCCCCAGCATGGGGTGACTGTGCACAAAATGCCGGGTGAACAGTCATGACTGCGAGCATGCGTGGGTCCAGTCACAACCGCTGAGCACTTCTCATCCCTGAGACCGGCTCCGGGTTTCGTGCACGTGTAAAAAAAAAAGAGGGAAAAAAAAGCACAGCCCCACCACCACCACCACGTTGAAAAACTGGGACGTGCGCCGAATTATTTTTCTTAATCATTCTCTCTCCCTCGCTCTCTCTTTCTCTCTCGCTCCCAAAGAAGGTGTAGTGAGACCTTGTTTCTTCTATAAATACACCCGTGTCGCTTCTTCCAGCCTCCGCCCCTCTTGGCTAGAAGGCTCTCAGAGGGGCCGAGCCTGCTGATGGCCCAGAATCCCTTCCAACGCCACCATTCTTCATGAGCACTAATTGGGACGTATGCATGTCCATAATGGTGCACGTGCTAGCATGTGTGCGTGCCTGTGTGTGTGTGGGTGTGCATGGAATATGTATGTGTCCATGCAGGCCCGAATGGTTTGGTCCGGGATAAGGAGAAGTAGGGGCAGTTGAATTCTTTATCCAGTAGTAGGATTACTACTAGGATTAAAGGGGGGGGTGGTCTGAGATTCAAGTCTTCATGTCTCATTCTCCACCCCCTAGAGAGCCTACCTCCCTAAGCCCCTACCGCCCCCCCCCCCTAGGAGCATGAGGTCTGTGTGGCTATGTCCACACACCCCCCTCTACCTGATCCACTGAGCAGATCCACTCCATAGATTGGGCTTTTCTTAAGCAGTCCCTATACCAGCACTGCTTTCAGGAAGTAAAGAGTGTTTTCATCGGGGGACACACTTATCATTGAGTGGTGGGAGTGAGAGTGTATGCAGTAACAATGCAGTAGAAGTGGAATAAAGACAATGTAAGACGGCTGGCAGACAGTAATAGCCTTGGACTTCACACTTGGATTCAATGAAATTGCATTTTCCTTCTGAGAATAAGAGAATAAGATAGAATGAATCTATTATCGCTAGATGTCAACCCGTTCTTAATTAGTCATGAGCGATATAAAGCATGCTCATGGTAGGTGCAAAGACAATGGCCGAGGGCTGCAGTACCATTGATGCTGGCGTTGAAAAATTGGTCAGAGTTTTCCCCCATATAAATATCTGAATAGGGTATTTGGATGTAGTTGTTGGTAAGGTGGACCTATAGGATTCCACAGCCTCTCCATCTAGAATCTATAACAGCAGTGGCGCACTCCGATCAAGCATCTATTCTTATGCAGCCAGGAGACATGGTGGTCTATAGTTGTTGGTAAAGTAATGGCTTAGGGGCCTTTAGAGCGTTTCATTTGGAGAAAGTAAACTATAAGGAGAGTAGAAATGGTCTAACAGCCACTTTTAACAACCATTGCCGAACAACTGTGAGGTATTTCCGGCATATAAAGCCACAGTTGAATTAAATGATGGTAAAGGGAGAAAAGGAGGGTTATTTTAGAGATGTGAGTCCAACCTCCTGTGTAATCATAGACACAGCAGCACAATAAGGAATGCCTAGTCCAGCACTCACACTGAATAATTAAGGGCAAGTGGTTGTGTTTCCAAACAGCCTCTGTTCACTTCAGTTAACTCTCCTCTTACACTTTTCAGCGAAAATGGTTACACTGCCAAGTAACTTACGAGGACATTTCAGACGCAATTGAACACACTGTTAAATAGTGTCTTATGGCTTCCACGCTCAGAACATGATGAATATTCATAAATTCAAAACAATGAAATCAAATGTGCATTTGCTCTTATTTTTACCGCTGTACCACGTGGCCTACAGCCAAATAAATTAAATGATTGAAATAAACATGTTTTAAGAGTATAACCATTCGATGTCGAACAGCTATTAATCACGAATAGTCTCGTCTATGCTAAATACATATTTTCTCTCAAGCCATTCCATGCATTTTCTTTCCATACTAATTTAAACTTTTTCTTTGTGTCTTATTCTTACCTTACTAAACTGCATTCATAGACGTGCGGTCTGCCCCTCCACAACCACCGGACCTCTCTACCTCCGCGCCGCTCGGCCTACAGAAGCGCATAAACAGCAACAACATCCAACAGGTGGCATGGCATGTTCTTTTTTTTTT
Source organism: Gadus chalcogrammus (assembly GCF_026213295.1). Classification (NCBI taxonomy): domain Eukaryota; kingdom Metazoa; phylum Chordata; class Actinopteri; order Gadiformes; family Gadidae; genus Gadus; species Gadus chalcogrammus. The sequence goes on from NC_079429.1 coordinate 11,883,751, forward strand.
GGTGCAACACAGAACCGAACCGTTGAAAAATAAAAGAAAATAAAAAACAATCTTTCTTTGAAATAGGCTACGTTGTATTTCCTCCATTAGAATGACTAAACGAATTAAATTATTAGTAAATAGTGAAATGAAAAAATTAAGTAATGAAATCATTTACGTTTTCATATTATGCTTTAATGTGCCATTTGTACACCTTCCTAATTGTAAGCGTGTACATTTGTTACGATTAAAACAACCATAAAATAAATTATGTAAGCGCTCTTTGAATAGTAGGAATTAACCCAAATGGTAGCTGGGAATTAGCCGCATGAATGCTAAGGAAGTGTTGTGGCCAAGGGAGTGACCCAGGAGAATGAGCCGACACAGAAGCGGGTGGCTACAACCTCCACTGTTCATCTAAATGATGCTAACTTAAAGTAAGTTGTGGGACACTTAATATGGATAATGCCTTTTTGTTACCAGGCAGCGTTTCAACTGTAGTAGTTGAAACGCTGCGGTGTGTTTGTATGGCATTACTGACGTCAAACTTCTCGGAGCTAACGTTAACTTAATTGTACATTTGAAGTTCTCTTTACCTAATAATAAACCGTACATATCTTTCATACATATGAGCATCCCATGTCGGTTCGCCGTTGTTCACACCTGTTGTGTGAAGGTGAACCATGGATTTCCTCACCCTCTTCGCCGTCTATGTTGTGGTGATCCTGACGTGTATCGCCCTGGTTTGCAAGTACTCGGGCCAGCAACAAACGCCTTTTGGTGTAATATTCAACTGTATTTCAAGGGTAAGAATGAATACCAACTTATTGTATTTCTGCTTAATGGCACTGTTTAGTAACGTTACTGGTTTCTGAGGTAGGAATCATCCTGTGGCTTAACAAGACTATTACCTTTTAATGACCAGGTAACCGCACCATTTGTACCAGTATGGCTTCAAAGGTTGTCGCAGAGAAGTTTGCATGGTCTCTTCCATCAAAGGTAGGTTATTCAGTATAAAAAGTATGTTAAAACAACTATAGGAAAACGTATCTATGCTTTCATTCATGTCCTCGTCTGGCTTATCTAATTTAAGGAACCGCACCTTCATCTACCTCCATCTGCTGTTGGAGCTGTTGGCCTACGGAGAGTTTAGCTATGAGGTGTTTGGCTTCTGCAGGGATATGGACACCACTCTCACTAGCCTGTCAGTGCCTTACATCCTGCTGGCTGTGAAGACCTACTTGTTCTACCTTTGCATCACCACTGATCCAGGTAACGCCATTGTTCAATTCATTGGGGCAATGCATTGCAATGACCACCGAGATATATATGAGTGTGATTCCTGCAAACAAAGTATAAAGCATGTGGCTGTGTCAATACAGTATTGGTGTGGAGATAACGAGTACTCCTTTATCATCCTTTACCACCGTAGTCAACCATTGCCCTCACCTTAATCTTATTCTGATGATTATATCAATTTCTGAGCAATGAGTGTGCAGTCCATCTTGAAAACTACCTAGTTTAAGTAACGCTCTGGTGCCCACAATAAGAATGTAATCTCCCTTGAGTCAACTGTGGTTATAGTTGGGTCTATTGTGTTCCTCACACTTTGTGTGTGTACTAAGTGATGATGGTGCATAGTGTATCTGGCGAGGACTGATTAGGGCAGTGTGGATTTGTCAACCCTATGCCCTTTTCAACCTTGGCTCCACCAGGCACAGTCACGCAGGCCAAGATGTCTGGCCAGCTCTCCATCTACCCTTATGACCGAAGGATGTTCCACCCTGGGGTGCCTTGTCCAACCTGCCAACTGGTCAAACCGGCTCGCTCCAAACACTGCAGTACGTATATGTTCGTCAAAGTCCCATCCGGCTGAATACAAAATGTCCTTGGCAATAAAGAAATAACAAAGTATTAGCAAGGGAAATGTTGAGTATATTCAACATATCCAACAGCCAAATGTTTAGTTATTCAGTATAGTAATACAATGAATATATTTAGCAGACCCTTTTATCCAAAGCTAAGTTCGGCTACCGCTCATTAAAGAGCAGGCAGGTATCATACTTCACCTACTGAAGGTAGGCTACGAATATCCGATCTCAGACCCAGTGCCTTTCGGCTAGGAGCTTACCTCCCTACCCACCTGACCAGGGGGTCAGCAACCTTTTCAACATGCAGTGCCAGTTTGACATTTTCTCGTTAATGAGTTTACCTATATTAAAATTAAGCTGAATAATGACGGGTTAAAACTATTAATTGATCCCATTTCATAACACTGCTTTCTGTAACTAATTTAAACATATTTGCACTGGGGGGAAATGCCCAAAACAGAATAAAGGGCAAAAAAAATCGACATTTTTTTAACGATTTTCTTTTCAAGTGTGCCAATGATTATGCTGCCCCGTGTAAGTGGCACACGTGCCTAGGGTTGCCGACCCCTGCACTAGACTGTCCTGCTACATTATCGTTAAATGTGACTTATTAGTTATAGATATGTATACCAAACCCTACCCCTCCCCTTTTCTAACCATGAAATCCTATACTTCCCTTTTATTATGCTTAACTACCGAACGAATGACCAACTTGTTTAACTCCAATTAGGAGTGTGCGACAGGTGCGTCCAGCGCTTCGACCACCACTGCATCTGGGTGAACAACTGCTTGGGGGCCCGCAACACGCGCTACTTCATCCTCTACCTGATGAGCGTGTGCGCCATGGCGGGGAGCATGGCGCTGCTGACAGGTGACATGCTTCTCCACGCCGTGCTCCGCTCGGGGCTCCTGAGGTCGTCCTACATGGACGGGCAGGGCCAGCGGCAGCAGGCGGGGCCCCTGTTTGTCTTCCAGGTACTGCCATGTTGGATTGTTGAGGTTCTTTTTGTGTTGAGCCCCGCCCCTCTCCACGATATTGTTATTGTCGACAAAGTCGTTTTTGATCTGTGCCGATTTTGATTTACCAAATTTGAGGTTAATTTAAGATTTGGTTTAAGAAAATTCTCTGAAAGTAAGTTGCCCGTAAAATGCTATTTAAAATCTGTGAAAGGATTTTCTGAGAAACCACATTTAAGTTTTATCATAACAAGTAACTTATTTTCCTACCCAGTATGAATTTGAGGGAAAGTAAATAATAAGTTCGGGCAAGCATGTTACTAGGCAGAAGACAATTCATCTAAGTCCCTAAGATGGAAAGTATCCTTTAAAATACATATTCTCTTAATATTTGTTTTTGGTTTTCCCCTACCTTCCCTCCCCTACCGACCATCAGCATCTATTCCTCACCTTCCCCCGAATCGTCTTCATGCTGGGCTTCCTGGTGTTTGTGTGTCTCCTGCTGGCCGGCTACGCCCTGTTCCACTGCTACCTGGCCCTGGTCAACCAGACCTCCAACGAGTGGTACAAGGGCAGAGGCACGGTGTGCCAACACTGCCACCCCAACAATCCGGCCACCTCAGCAGACAGCCACTGTGGCCCCGCCCCCGACCGTTCTAGAAGACACTTTTACAGTCGAGGCATGTGGAGGAATCTAGGGGAGATCTTCTTCCCTCTCTGTCCTGTGCATAAGAAAGACAATTGAGGCAATGGTCATTTGGACACTGCTTTGCAGTGTGTTCAAGTTGTGTTTTATAGTTTTTCTAATTTGACACCTAAGGGATGTGGATATTTAAATAAAGGTGTTTTTATAAACAAAAAGGTGTAATTCTTTTTGGGATGTCAGACTACAAATAACCTGATGTAAATTTCCTGTCTGAGTCCTAAGACGCACACCATTTAACTATTAGTCCTACTAAGTTGAATAGACTAATTGAACCCTAGTGGTTCATCTGTTTTTGTGTGTTTTTTCTCTGTGTATAAGAATTGTTACTTTTAAATTAAGGTATGTGGTGATTTCATTTTAGAAGAAATTCAGAACATCTATCTTGGGTGTTGAAATAAGAATCAAAAGGTAGGGAACTTTCTGACGTAATCTGTTTTCAGGTCTATAAACTAGTTACTACAATACATTAACCTAAACAGCTTCTACAATCGCTGTAACATCGCAATGACCGCCTCCATTATAGAAGCATATAGCAATAAGGATTTTAATAATAGTTATCGTGCTAGTTATAATGTATTTTGGTCATTGTTTAGTAATTCATAGTGAAATGATTTGACATTATGGGGAACATTGTGTTCTCGTGCAAGACGTGGCCAAACAAGGTTTTCTTTACTTATGGTATATTTAGATTCATTTAGGACTTTTACAGTAGGCTACTATTATTCTAATGACTCCCATATCGCATTCAGATGTACAAGCCTTTGGCTAATTACGGCTTGTAAATCCGAATGATGGCGGCACTGCGCGTGATTCCTTTAGCTCGAGCGGCAGCCGAATAGTGGAAGAAGAGTGCTAACGGACTTAAACGTGCCGCCATGACTAGGCTACTTCTGTTCCATGGTTTACAATACTTAGTTATTGACAAAGGTTAAATTTCGGTTGAGACACCCAAATCATAACTCCTCCCTTTCACTCGTGTTTGACAGCTTCAAGCCCTCCCTTGTGCTCTTCCCCTTTAAGCCGGCACGGAAGTAAAACGGCACAATTTAAATTGATTCAGCACTGGAAGGTCAGGTATTACCCATGGATGTTGAATTACAACATACCAAATACGGCAAATAAATCCATTACTTACTCTGCATGCCTCACTCGCTCGTAGTAAGTTGAGTGGACTGTTACAATCGGCTTACGGAACGACGTATGAGCCGACGGCGTCAGACAGATTGATTTTAATAAGGTAGTACAGTAGCACGATCATCTCATCCGATGGCTGGTTCAAAATGCACGCGGCTGAACGGCGCCCTGATCAAGCAGGTCCTGGACAGCGTAGACAGCGTCCTGTTCGACTGCGACGGGGTCATCTGGCGAGGGGACAGCGCTGTGCCCGGTGCAGCGGAGGTGATCAATCTCCTCAAGAAACACGGCAAGAACGTGTATTTTGTCACCAATAACAGCAGCAAGACCAGAAAGCTGTACGCGCAGAAAATGGGACGCATGGGATTTAACGTGAAAGAGGAGGACGTTTTCGGCACCGCGTACTGCACGGCTATGTATCTCAAGACGGTCGCTAATTTTAAGGGCAAAGTGTATCTTATCGGAAGCAATGCGTTGAAGCAAGAGCTGGAAGATGTGGGCATACAACAAACTGGTGTGGGACCTGATCATATATCTGGCGCGCAGAGCGATTGGGCCAATGTACCCCTGGACCCGGAGGTCAAGGCGGTTGTGGTGGGCTTTGACGAGCACTTCAGTTACATGAAGGTTAACAGGGCCATGCAGTACCTCAACGATCCCAGTTGTCTATTCGTCGCGACCAACACAGACACCAGACTACCGCTGGAAGGAGGCAAGGCTGTCCCAGGTAACTTCAGAGTCTATTTACTGTGACACTTTGTTGAAATATGCAGATATGGTATTCGTGCATTTATTTTACAGCCTGTCTTAATCAGACAGGCAGCATCAAAACTTTAAAATGGAATACAACATAACGTAACTTTATTTCCTCAAGGGGGACTTTTTGTACATATTCATAGGCTCGGCGAAAAAAGTACAGTTCAGTGTTCCCTCTTCATGCACCCCGCAGTGGCACAGCGCCACCGCTGGAATACTAGCGCCAAGTCATGCAAAACAAAATAATTTATATGTGATATGCATACTTTAGAACTATAAACCATGTTGGGCGCCCTATTTGTTTCATAGAAAAAGTGTATTTATTTATTAATATACATGCATACATTACATACATACATACACATACATACATACATACATACATACATACATACATACATACATACATACATACATACATACATACATACATACATACATACATGGACGATGATAGACAGATGGTTCATCCAAACACCTTCCAACTAGTTTTTGAAAGTGCTTGCCCAATTCCAATGACACATATGGTTCTGTGTAACAAGCCATCTGGTGCTTCAGGTTAACTGCAACCTCCTCAACAGTTACATTGTGAAAATTGTAATAGAGGAAGTATTGTGGAAAAGTACAGACCGCTCAATATTGTTCTGTTATGTAATAATTAACACTATCGCAAGCTATTTCTAGTTATGTATTACTACTATTATAACCTTGTTTCATACCATTACTGTTGGAATGTACCAGAGCCTTACTGGAACCAGTGATCAGAATCAGACCTCTGTTGCAAGTGCACACACCGTCATCGACATGGTGCACCTCACACTCAACTCAGCGCCACTGCTGCAAAGACTTGAAGGGGAAACACTGGCGATGCAAAACATGAAGTGTACATACAAAACAGCCCTACAATAACCCACTGTCACATACCACATGTGTGACCTGTTATGATACACCCAATCCCATCATCCAGGTCAGCCTCTGACTGTCCAATCCTTCTACCTTGTGTTGATCAGATTGATACTAGTAGGGATGAATTAGGAACCATGCGTCACCTAGTAAGCATGCTTAAACCGGATTTCTGGCATGAATCATCAATTTTGCAGATAACAGATAAGACTTGGGTAATGCGCACAAGGCGTACAGATAAGCGTTTATCTGTACGTTTATCTGTTCATCTGTGTGTTTTGGTTAGGGCCTTATCTCAAACCATGCTATACACAATATAAACTGCACCATGTGTATATAAGAAATCAAATCTACTTTATTCATATAGCATAGCCAGTTCCACTCCTTGCAAGTGATGGAATGGAAAGTTTTAAGAGTGTTGGACTCTCCAGGGAAACATGACTAACTATGCTCATTATATGACATAATTGGATAAAACGCGTCTGCTGAATGGCAAATAATGTATCGTGCACAGCTTGACGTGGCCAGACTGTCACTTTACTCGGTGTCTTTTTAACCCAATAGCTCTGGTGATAAACCTGTCAGAGGAAGGACCATAACATGGCTGTCTTTCCTTCCCAGGTACGGGCTCCCTGGTGACCGCGGTGGAGATGGCGGCCCAGCGGCAGGCGCAGAAGGTGGGCAAGCCCAACGGCTTCATGGTGGACTGCGTGGCGTCGCAGTGCGGCCTGGACCGCAGCCGCTGCATGATGGTGGGCGACCGCCTGGACACTGACATCATGCTCGGCACCAACTGTGGCCTGAAGACGGTGCTCACCCTGACGGGGGTGAACACGCTGGCGGACGCCCAGGCCCACCAGGGCAGCGGGTGTCCCGAGAGGCAGAAGATGGTCCCCGACTACTACGTGGAGAGCATCGCCGATCTCCTGCCCTTTCTCCAGGGGTAGGCGCCGCGGATAACGGCCCCTCTGGTCAACTCCCATCCTGCCCTGCTGTGGTCGACGCTAGCTCATGCGGTCCACTGTTGCGATACATGGTGAAATTCATCCCTTTGATGCAAATTGATCTCTTTAATGCACCTGCTTTTGTTTAATGCTATTGCGCCGGTGGTGTGGGGTGGTTATGCCCAATCATCACGCAACACCAATCAGCCAATAGCTATCAACCTTGCGCTGCTAATCTGTGGTTCGACGTGAGCTGTTGTAATTTGAGACCTAAGGGAGGCTAGAGAGCTTTACGAAAAAAATCCCACACATATTCAACTCCAACTCTGTTTCAGTATCAATTGACTGATCGACAACACGTGAACAATGTGCAGTATTGTTTTTTTTAATCAAATTTAGCGTGTGTTTCTTAAAATGACAAAAGGTGTTGTGTGTACTCTCCGTTCTTTTTCTGTGATGCAATCACTACATGCTTAAGCAATGATGTCGATGTGCTGATGGATTTCTCAAGTTGTGTGGTTGAAGCTGACCAGTTTGGTTGGTTTCAATCAAGAGATGTGTCATCATCATATAATGATCTTTTAAAGTATGTACAAATTTATTCAAACTAATAACACAGGATATAGCTATATTAAAGTGTCTATTCACAAATGAAATTGGAGCGGGTAATGTTGTAAGCACTGTTTGCATGTGTAATTATTAAAGAACAATATATATATTCTAGGGAGATATTGCTATTTTAAAGGAGTTTGTATTTTTCTCTCTGTTGTCAGTCATCCTCCATCCTTGTCTCCTCAAGCCATCCAGGAGCAAACTCACTGATCAAATTCACAAAATAAAACCTCTACTTTTATTTAAAAAACACAAATCTACCTCTGCTGTCTCATTACTGGTGCAGTCACAAGTGCAACCACCACCTCCCCGCCCTCCATTGTCATTGTTAATCCCTGGGGTTTGGAAGTCACCTTGGGGTGCTGTCAGCGCCTGGGCGGCCCTGGCCAGCGGAACCTCATATTGCCTCTCATGTCGTGTTGACGGAGAGCCTGCTCAGCCACGGCCACCCTCTTGTTCTTTGTCTGGGAAGGAAGGCCTAGCCAATGGCTGTCACGTGTGTGTGTGTGTGTGTGTGTGTGTATGTGAGATGGAGTGTGGGGAAGTAGGGGTTAGGGTTAACCTGGCCGTCTAAGATGGGGGGAGGTGTTGACACCTCTTCAAACAAAATTTGGCAGGTCTATCAAAGTGGTGGAGGGAGAAGGGGGAGGTTTTGGAAGGAAACAGAAGACTGGAGTTGGGTCGTGGGGGTGGGGGTGACATCTCAATGGGAGAGAGGAAGGGACCATGGGAAGGGAAGGAGCAGGGGGCTGGTTTGGGGTGGGTGGGGGGTGTGACCAAAGAGAAGGCTGCCAGCAGGTGTGTGGCGTGGGGGAGTCTGGATGAGTGCTGGGACCACAGCTCCATGCCGATAGCCAGCAGCAGCGGACGGCCGCAGAGTGTGTGAGGAGCCGTCAAAGGACACAGGATGGTGGGCTGTGGGAGACCCTCAGAGCACAGCGTAGAGGAAGTACGATGCACGGTAAGAAATACGCAACAAACTCACTTTTCATCGGGGGGGGGGGGGGGGGGGGGGGTGGAACGAGTGTTTTTGGGCTTGCTTTTGTGACTGCAGTGGGCTGTATTGATTTATTTTTAGCTCTTACCAGATCTAGAGTTTGATTTGTTGGAGTATAAGCATCCAAATGACTTTTCATTGATAACAAAAATGTGAGGGAGAGAGAGAGAGAGAGATAGGTGGATAGAAGTGGCCAAGAGATATAGTCAAGAAGTATAAGGATCAATATAGATGGCAGGAATTTGGGTAATTTGGAAATGACTCATCAGAAGCCTCCGATAAGGAAACACAAATCTAGGATCGGCAATCATTTTATGTGGAGAGAAGTTCATTCAGCTCAGCATTCTGTTGTTCAAGGACAATCATGGAGCAGGATGGTCCAGGGGTTAAGATGTGTGACTCCCACCTTGAATGTTCTTGGTTTACCAGTTGGCATTCTTGAGCAAGTGTCCTGAATCTGTCCTGAACAACAGGTCCACATTTAACCTATGTATTGTCACTTTATTGCTAGGAGGGAGTTCCTGCGGTGAAACCCTGGTTCCCCCACAAGGCCTTCTGGGTGAGCGTGGTGGTCTGTCTGCTCGTGGTCTTGATCGCTCTGGCGTTGACAGGCAACCTGGGTAACTCCGGGATGCTGGAAGACCCTGCCCAGGTATAGTTACCCTGAAATAAACAACACCCCTTCCTCATCTACAGTACGCCCTTTCAAACATCTTGTTCTTTTCAGTCTAGAATATTTCCTACACTTAATGTATGGTTTTCTATTGCATGTTCATACACTAATAATAATACTTATATTGCTAATATAGTATATTGTTTTAATATTGACTTGACTACCCTTTCATTAACCCGTTGCCCATGGTTTTTGTTTGTATCGTAGTCTATACACATTGTCCGAATCACCGGTCCCGATCCAACTGGCACTGTGATCAACCAATCAACAGTAGTGGACAAGGAGAATGACCTGGTGACCTTTTCAGTGACCTCACCGTCAAACCTCTCCTCCACTGTGCTCTTTGATGTCAAACATGTAAGTCAATTCATTTTGTGGATTGTATTTTGTAGCCTATTTTTAATCAATACAGTGTTCCTGAGTCATGTCCATCAAACATGGCATGTGTGCATTGGCATGCATTTAAATATAATATACATATATAAATAAATGTGTGTGTGTGTGTGTGTGTGTGTTGTGTGTGTGTGTGTGTGTGTGTGTGTGTGTACAATTTGATTAAGATATTATATATATACATATATATATGTATATATTTGTTTTAAGAGTGAACTAAAGGAAGGAAATGTCTTTGCACTGTACACATAGCAAGCCTATGTTATAAGATAAAAGTTTAAAGGTCACCTGTTCATCAGGGGCTGGTTTGTTACAAACCGGCCAACCAGGAGAGCTGCTTCCTGCGTGAAATGGACCAATCGGATTACCAACGTGTTGGCTCCGTCCTGCCCGAGTCAACGCACCAGGTAACGATGTGACCTTTCTCCATCAACTAAGGAGAATGCAGTGGCTAATTGGTGAAAGAAGACAGATGGCATGTGTCTCAAATAATTCACTGCAAGTTGCTATGGATACAAATCACCTCAATGATTCAACTTTCCGAAACAAAGTCTCTTTTTGACACGATTGCTGATAGGAGGACTAACATTAGCAGTGCATTGAACTCTCTGGTTTATTTCGAAAGGAGCGACCTCACTTAGCAACAGTTGGTTCATGCTGTTCTTACTCCTGCGCCACACAGCACAAAGTGTGTGAGGGCACACATGCATGCGTATGTGTGCGTCAATGTGTCCATATGAGTGTATATGTGTGTGTGTGTGCATGTCTGTGTGTGTCTGAATGAGTATATGCGTGTTTGTGAGTGTAAGGTGTGCGAGCGTGTGTGGGTCCGTATGTACGTGCGTCTGTGTGGGTGTCTGAAAGAGTGTGTGTGTGTGTGTGTGTGTGTGTGTGTGTGTGTGTGTGTGTGTGTGTGTGTGTGTGTGTGTGTGTGTGTGTGTGTGTGTGTGTGTGAATATGAGTGTGTGCACGTTTGTGTGTGAGTGCATGCGTGGGAGGGTGCATTTGTGTGTGTGTGTGTGTGTGTGTGTGTGTGTGTGTGTGTGTGTGTGTGTGTGTGTGTGTGTGTGTGTGTGTGTGTGTGTGTGTGTGTGTGTGTGTGTGTGTGTGTGTGTGTGTGTGAATATGAGTGTGTGCACGTTTGTGTGTGAGTGCATGCGTGGGAGGGTGCATTTGTGTGTGTGTGTGTGTGTGTGAGTGTGAGTGTGAGTGTGAGTGTGTGTGTGTGTGTGTGTGTGTGTGTGTGTGTGTGTGTGTGTGTGTGTGTGTGTGTGTGTGCCCTCTCTTCCATGACTAAATTCTTCAGCACACCTGATCCCGCCCCAACCCCCCAGCCCCCCCTCTCGGCGCCCAGGCTCGTCTTACCGGACGGGTCAGGCAGCAAGCCTGAGCCCGGGACCCCGCACAATGCCTGCTCTGTCTGGGGGGGCTTTCAGCTTTTAAGGTCTTCTCTGTTGCAGGAAGATACAGCCTGTTAGGTCCGATGATGACCCAGAGAGAAAGAAAGAGAGCGAGAGAGAGAGCGAGAGCGAGAGCGAGAGAGAGAGAGAGAGAGAGAGAGAGAGGATGTGGGGTTTATCTTGGCAGCACCAGCAGTTTATCATCTGCCAATTAACCGATTTTTTCGGCTTTAAAAAACATTTTGCAGGACCAAATTTCCCCATCTGGGATTTAGAAAGTACATCTTGTCTCCACCTGGCCGGTTGTTGTTGAAGTGGAGCTGGTGTTATTAAGAGACCCTTTTCACACCAGGGAAGATACAGTTGTAGCTCATAACATTCATTATGGGGCTTTCGATTTAGGTATGGCAGTGCACCAGTATAGACACCACTAGTCAACCGACCATGCTGAGGCTGCAAAAGACGTGAATAAAACCGAATGTAAGAATGACAGGAACAGGAAGTGAACTTAAACCTAATATTGACCATCTGTCAAAAGGCTCCAAATCAAGCAAGGGGGGGGGGGTCTTCCATCTCCTCTGGTGGTCCTCCCTCCGATCTGTAACCAGTTCCTCAGAGGACAGTAACCAATCAAAACAACCACTAGTGTTGATGCACCAGAGCGTCCTCTCCCACGGTGTCCCATGTCCCGCAGAGACGCCGCCGCGTCGGCGTTCATTCAGACGCTCGGAGATAGCGCTCATTTAATCCTTGGTGGACCTCCGGGGCCGCACCCCTTCTCTGCCCTCATAAATGGGTGAGGAGTGGAGGAGAGTGCGGAGGGGAGGCCTGCCATTGTCTCCTGTGCAGCGATATAGATGCTGATTTGCATCAGCATCAACCCCCCCCACCCCCCACACACATCCTTTGTTTCAGCGGAGGAGAGCCAAAGCAAGTGGGCCGGCGTATCGCTGTTATAACGGCTCGGGTTTCAGCCGCCCTCACTTGCTCTTTGACGGATATCTAGGCCGTGTTATGAACACTTCTCATTCTCTCTCACCACGTAGCCACTGTGTGCGAAACCATCTCTGACTCTGATTGTGTTTGCTAACCGCAACGGGGAGATAAAGACTCTGACTTAGACTGAACCTTGAATCCCCTGGTCGGTATTTTGTTTCCCCTTCCACAGATGAGCCAGTTCCAGCTGTCTGGGAGTGAGATCCACAGACAGACTGAGTTCCTGGGGGTGCTGGGGGGCCACGGGGTCAACGTGTCCACCCTGGAGGAGCCCTTCCAGGCCCTGTGTCGGGACAGCCCGGTCCACTGGACCAGGAGGGCAGAGGGTGAGACCCCATAGACGGCCACACACACTCCCGTTGTATTGTATGTCTGCCATGTATTTCTGTCATCATTGGTGTCACTACAGGAGGATGACTGAGGTCTTAAATAGGGGGTTTATTGGTACTAATGTAGACATTTAGCAGAGGTTTTAATCCAAATTAACATTGCAGTGAATTCAGATATGTATTTAAGGGATTTCACAGAGACGATAGGCTGTGGACATTGGGGATCAAACCCAGAACCTTTTGGTTGGGATTCGAACACCCCGACCACTAGACACCCTGCATTCACACATAAAGGATTATGGAAGGGCTACCACGCAGAACATATACCTAAAGACGAAATCAGCAGCCAAAGGATCAGAAAGGATCTATTTGTATGTATGTAGCATTTAAAATGATCCCTTTCACTACAACGAACAAAGCATCTCTCATAACACTGTTTAATGAATGCGATTGCAACAGTTTGATACCACTGGACCGGAACTGTGTTGCCCTGAATGTGTGTTAATGTGACTGAACGTTGGTGTAGCTCCTGAATGAATTACTGAGACGATATGAACCAACACAGAAGAGGGGGTTTCTTGGTGGCTGGCCAATGGACTAAGGATGTGTAGTGTGGGAGTGAGAGCAAGAGAAATGTAATCTGCAACCATAACTGCCTGACCTTTACTGACCTTTTCCAGTGTATTCAATGCTTTTACCAACGAGACTTTTGCTTGTGTGAACTGAGCACTCAACAAAGATCAAGGTCATTAGGCAAACGCTTTCATCCAAAGCGACTTACAAACCGGTCTGAGAACAAGCAAGGCATACATTTGAGATTGACTTGAAACTAAAAGGCTGAGTTTCCTCCAGAAAGGTTTTAATGATGCGCATCCTTGTGTCGACATGACATTTGAAAATAACACTATCCCTTATAATCACAATAACTCAGTGGTGTTTGGTGACCTTGTATGCGTTCTCTAACACAACCTCTAAAGTTCCACCTGACAGAAGCTTTCCCTGTGAGAATTCTCCTCAACCTGTCTAACCTTATCATGTTCTAATTGTTCCCAAAAACCATAAGTACTAATTATCGGGCAACTTACACACTTAACTAAAAGCATCTTAACATTGTAATTAATATGCCCAAATTGTATGTAAAAACAGGTCATTTGTTAGATGTTTGTTTCCCGTGAGACCACTGTATTGTCAAACCATGTTCCTCTCGTCTCTCCAGGCCCGGGGCGACAGAGACTCGTCTACTTCTGCATCGACATCTGCTTCCCCAGCAACATCTGCGTGTCCGTGTGCTTCTACTACCTTCCTGAGTGACCTTCTGCACCCCTCACCAGAACACCCCTCTGTCCCGCCCTGCACCCTCACCTTTATCACACAGCAAAAGCACCACCTTCGCTCCACACAAGCCTCATCAGGAGAGATGAGTAGCCTCAGGCTCTCTCCTTCCCAACACACACACACACACACACACACACACACACACACACACACACACACACACACACACACACACACACACACACACACACACACACACACACACACACACACACACACACACACACACACACACACACACACATGATGCAGACGTCATTATTCTCTCCTTAACCCCTCGTCATGTTGTAATGCCTCTTCCCTGGTGGCCCAAGATCCTGTTTACCGTTAACCATTATTATAGAGATGCAGTGTTTTTTATCTTGCCAATAAATATTTGTTGTGTAATGTTGGGCAGTTATTTGTGTGTGTCGCGTGAGGAGGAAGTAAGAACGGAGCGATAACGAATCAGAAAACAGGTTTTGCAAGACGTATGACTGACCCAAGTCTTTACTGGGGAAAATCAGTCTTCAAAATATTAAAACATTGGCCCGGGAATATAATGATATCATTTATACATAAGACACAAACAAGACATAACCAATTCCAACGGCACAGGCGAGCCAGCATCCTGGATATAATGCAAATCACGTGGTCTTAAATACGGCCCATTTCTAAAAACAAAGCTTGTATTAATTCGCCCTCAGTGGTGTTGCAGACCGCTCGCTACCGGTTGCTTCATTTCTAAAAGATGTCACCATAAGGACATGCCCTTTGGAAAGATTGGCACAAAAAGTTAAAAACCTAGTTAGCAAATGAATGGAAGTGTCAAGAATTTCATTCCTCCAAATTGGCAGATGAGAGAGCTGCATCGGAATCATTCATACGGGCAAAATATTAATATCGTTATTACCAGATGTTACATCATTTAAAAGACAGCAGGTGGATGCGTTTGGGAATAACTTATAAGGAGGGCTGACATTCAGACACTCCTGATCTCCTCTTCATCATCATCATCATCATCAACGTCTTCTGGCTGCTGTGGGGATGGAGTCCCGATCATGCTCATCACACCGTGGTCTGGCTCGTCAACGCCGATCCAAAGAAGTTGCCGCGGTCTCAATACCAACTCACGGATCATCCCCACCAGAGTTAACAAGCGATCAATATGTTCCCATGCGTGTCGATTCCGTTCCTCGTTCCAACCCTTCTGCTGGCAGGCGTCCATTCATTCATTCGTTCTTCTTCCTCCTCTCCGCACTTCTGTTCTCCTGCCCAAAATCGTTTTTTTCTTTTCCGTTCGCTCGACGCCGTCCTTCTCCTCCTCTTCATCAGCCCAGCACGCTGTCGTTGAAGGCCAGGCAGACCACGGCCTTCTGGTGCCCACTGTATTCCCGCTTGATCTCCCCGGTCTCCACGCACCACAGGCGCGCCAGGTTGTCTGACGAGGCTGCAGGAATGGCGAGAGAGAGACAGAGAGAGAGAAATCAGACAAAGTTTCACGTTCTACATCAAAAACCCTTGTTAGCACATCCGTACTATTTCATTACACTTCTGTTGAGGTTTTGATTGAGCTATTGGTTACTTAACCACCCAAATATATAATACTATAGCAGCATGTACAAGTTCAGCATTCATCTTATGGTCTCGCATAGGACCTGGGATTCTAATGCCTTGCTTGAGTGCAAACAGCTTTTAACAAATCAATTAATTTTTTATGTTGTTTCTAGATGGCCTTGGCAACATTAGCGTTGCAAGGTGGTTTTCTTGAAGCCTAAACCGTCAAAGTTTAAGTTACAACTAGATGTGTAGGTGTTTTTCTCAATCATACCGAATCCCAACACTGCCACGTTCAGTTGGCCTGTAGTACTAACCTGTGACGATGTACTGGGAGTCGCCAGAGAAGGCGCAGTCCCACATCCAGCCCCTAGAGGTCTCCCCTGGGTTGTTGCTCTTGATGCTCAGCTCAGTCATCAGGGAGAAGTTGGACGTTCTCCAGATCTTGCAGGTCTGGTCTGCTGAGCAGGTGGCCAACAGGCTGCCGACACAAACATAGAAACAGGCATCACTCCTGTGAGTCAACGATTGTTGTGCAAGCAAAAGCGTTCTGTTGCTTGTCCCTGTGGTATTCTCACTCGTCTTTTTACCTCAAAGTTATCCAACTCAACGAGGAGTCCTTTGGTCTGGTTTGAATACGCATTTAAAATGTATAATGTAATGGCATGCGATTTCCTCAACAACATAAGTTTATTTTATTTATTATTCCACTCTTAATGGGGTTCCAAGTATTTAGATAAAAGATTTGAATGGCATCTGGATGCAATGTATGAATCAACCGTATGCATACCACGGTATGTTTAATACAAAAATAAAACAGAAGACGTGGTAATTCAGTTAATTCAACGCAACATTCATCACAAGACTTTACTCATCCTCCAAAAGCTGGCCACACAAAACACAGGTCTGAGCTGAACAACCACACATGAATACAGTAGGAAAGCAGAGGGTTTACTCACGTGGAGTCAGGGCTGAACTTGCAGCGCAGCGAGTAGCGCTTGTGGGCCGGGATCTTGGTCTTGGGGATGAGCTGAGTGACCTCGTCTCCCATGCCCCCCGCAAGGTTCCATACGTAGCAGTTCCCCTGGAGGTAGATGGATGCCCCACAACGACAGAAAATAAATAATCAGCCACCACACAATGCTCAGCGTTTCAGAAGAGAGCAACGCAGCCAAGAGCCCCCATTCAGTCCCTCCTTTCCAAATCAACTCAGACACAGCAGTGAAATTGCATGTTAATACACAGTTAATAAAGATTTGGTTCAAGTAATAGCTTTATAATCAGGGGGTTGGCCAACACTCAAATAATGGCATAATAATGAGATAGAGAGACCTTCAGGATGCCCATCCAGTTGTTGTTGAGAAACCTTATATTATTTGAGAGAGAGAGCAGCCTTCCTGTCCACTAGGAGACTCAGAACCCTAACTAAGCCAAAATAGAGTCCGGACGATCCGAGCTAGTCACTGATCCGGCACTAGATTTCGGTCACTAGCACCACCTAAGAACATGTAAACCGTGAGCATCTGTGCATGTAATGCATTGCTATAGAGGAGGGCAGAGTAACTTCCTGTCGGACTCCATGAGACCACCAAATCCACTGACCGAGCTGTTGACCGCTGCCATGTAGCTAGCGTCCGGGTCGATGTGGACAGAGTTGATGGCGACGTCGGGCTCGGGGATCAACTGCTCGTTGTGGTCCGTCTTCAGATCCCAGATGTGGATCACGCCGCTCTGGTCGCCTACGATCAGCTCTGCCTGGAGCACACAAGACGACAGCCATGTTGTTCAACTCTGCAGATACTGATATCGCACAGTCTGGCCTATAGCAAACAATATATCGGTGCATCGCTTATAATACCAGGAAAAAGAAAAAGGACAAATTCTTACACATTTCTTACACAGAAGGTAATTATGCACTTTGACAATTTGTACTTAAAACATTTTTGTACTTGTACTTTTGTACTTTCAATTTCAAGGGAAATCGAAGCATTGACAATCACAGTAAATGGTCTTCTTTGTCTCACCTGGTTAGGGTGCAGGCACACACAGTTGATGGGTGCATTGACCTGGAAGATCCTTTGACACTGCAGGTTCCTGGACCTTAAAAATATCAGGGGAGACCAACACAGGTTAGCATTTTATTAGCATTTGATTCACCCCCATGCATGCATCGAATGCGAGGGGAGTACCGTAGGTCCCAGATCCGAGCCATGCAGTCCTCCCCTCCGGTGTACATCCAGCGCCCATCCTCATGGAAGCCCACTGATGTGATGTTTTTGCTGACGCCATCGTATGTGATCACTGGGTTTGGGTTGTTGGAGTTCAGGTCATACATGCGGATGTGTTGGTAGCCTAAAAACAGAGAAACCCCCCCCCCAAAAAAACAAGTTGTTACTTCTATGTTGTGAATTGGTTGATAATATAGATTTGAGGAGCGGTCAATAAATTGTGATGATAAACATACCTGCAGCTGCAATCATACTCCTATCTGGTGTCACCTCAAGTGAGTTTACCTGCTGAGAGCTTGTTAAGCAAACGCATAACAGGTTTTTGGTATTCCGACATGAAACAGTACACCACGGCACTGACACTTGCTGGTTAATAGATTTCAGGTGTACCGAGATACATTTCAGTTGAACGATATTATTTGTGCCAAACAAAACATACCAAGGCAAAGGGCGTAAAAACAAAGGATACCGAGTCTTGATGCTGGACCGTCCTGGTGCAGATCCCGCTGTGGGCCTGCCAAAAACGTACTGTATGGTCGTATCCAGCCGTGGCCAGTATCACTGGATCACTCCCCACGGTCCCCCCCTGGTTTACATTCATTCTTGCAGATAGTTGTCCCCGGACCTATCGAGGAAGCTATCGAAATAAACACATTCTAACTTGTCATTTTATAAGATGTAAGGTTGCACATTGTTTTCGGAATATAGTATCATTCTATATATTTTTACTGAACTATGTCAACAAGGTCAGTATCAACAAAGATAGCATGGAAAGCTAACTTGCTAAGAGTTAGACGAATCGTCAGCTATGAGAAAACGATTTTGATCGAGTCGATTAAGTTTGGAATGGAATATTGAAACTCAATGAACAGTGAAAAAATCGTTGCAAAACAGAATAACACAAGGTAAACCCTACCTTGAAGGTAGATGTGATGTTTAGTGTGTGCGTCCGTAAAATGCCCCCACAACAACATAACTGTACGATGGTTCCGCTTCGTTAAAATGAAGCTCATATTTAATCTCTTTTGTGTTGCTTTATTATAGCAGTCAAATTAATTTCCAGGCTGAACCCGTTATAAACAGGCAAAGAAAAGAACACACAGTAAAAATAGGACTTAAACATTTAATGGAAACAAATCAGAATTTTGTTCAATTAAATCTTTATTATTATTGAAAAATGTTATTAAATATAATTATTATTAGTAGTAGTACACATGTGAACACCTGCATCAATTTCATAAATACATTTTTCCAAACATAGACCTAGACATACACAAAGTAACCTCTCAGCATAGTCAAATATATAATCTAACACTACGTCTTTGCTGTAACCTATCAAAGAGCAGTTAAAGAGCCGCGCTGTAGGAACTTCCTGCTCGGCTCCTCTTGCTTTACACTGGAGCTCACTGCAGCAGGGCGGACATATGCTGCTTCACTTCCCCTGGATCAGCCAATGAGCACGCAAGGATCATCCCTCTGACACCTGACCTCACCTTGGTGGACGGGAGAACCTACAATGGTTTATATGTTTTGATTAACATAAGTTGAAGACATGTTAATATTAATTATTCATTTGGTAATTGATTCTCAGAAAAAGGGAACTGGGTTTGATTCCTGTGCCAGAAGCCTAACTGAAGTAATCCATGAGCGAGATTGCCCATCCCCTATACCGTTTCTCCTAACATGTATCTGAACTCACCGTAGGCCGCTTTGGATGGAAAGTGTCTGCCAAACGACTATATTGTAGTAGAAACGCAGTGGTAGACTGTGTGGCCAATTCTTTAGATCTACCTTCATGTGTATTTTGCATCTCTCCAGAAGAAACTTCCATTTGAACGCAGTACGCTGTTCATCAGTGAGACCTGTGAACTCCTCGATCTGCAACAGAAAGTATGAAAATCGTCTTGTTATCTTTCTGTTTCAGAGACACTCAATCAAATTCCATGTATAAAAATACATTCTTTGTCACTAGAAAATAGCTTGCACATAAATTTGCAGGCAACGAACAGGGTTTTAAGAAACATCTAAATAGTACATTAGTCATTTTACTGCTATAAGTCAAACAGGGTTCAGATTCTCAATTCATTAACATCAATTTTTAATCACTTGGACACTATTTTGGAGAAAATGTATGGATCATTGTTTCGAGTTCAACCTATTGCACACTGGGTGGCACTGTGGTGCTGCACTAGTAATATATAAATCAATGAAATCCATAGTTGGTCGAGATACCTTCATGCCTAAGGGCCCAATCTCATTTCAACCCCTTACCCCTTCCCCTCCCCCCTCCCCCTTGTTTTGAAGGGGTAAGGGGAAGGGGGGAGGGGTAAGGGGTAGAAATGGGATTGGGCCATATAGTCTGAGGGTCGCTTCAGTCCAGGAGTCCCCACCCTCCGGGGGCCTACTCACAGTGCAGCCCAGCGTCTTCTCAGCCACAGGGCTCCTTAGGGAGCAGGCCTGCAGGGTGCCGGTGTGGTCTGTGACATCCACCGTCAGGTCGAACCCTGTGGTCAGGGACAGGGGCTGGTCCCTGCCCGGACACGAGGGGTTGGTGCAGCTCTGCAGCTCCTCGTTCACCTGGTACTTGCACCTAGCGCTGAGGAGGTGGTGGGGGTTGGGTCACTGGATGCTGATAGGAAGCATGATATACCTTAAGGCCCAATCCCATTTCTACCCCTTACCCCTCCCCCTTGTTTTGAAGGGGTAAGGGGAAGGGGTATGGGGAAGAAATGGGATTGGGCCTAAATACTCTTTGTGCTAGGGTAAACATCTGGTAATCAATGTTATTTCCTGTGGGATGAATAAAGGTCTGTCCATTCAGCCAAACATCTACTCATCTGTATATCTATGGCACTTATTGATTTAAGAGGTTTGCTGGTTAAATTCTCAACCAGTTTTTTATAGGGATTTTTAATGAAGAATTGCGTCTCTTCTGTTACTATGAATATGAAAACCATGATCTGTATATTATTGACTTTGTTTGAAATTATAATTTTTTAAACATCCACATTTTCTGAAAAGTGGTGGATAGAAAATTGCGGTAAATGTAGAAGTTAGGATCTGAACTTAATGTGAATCTGTGGTAGAACGACTCCGCCTGTCATGCTGGTGGGTCAACCTACCACTTGGTTTTGATGACTCTGGAGATGGAGGAGTCCAAGTCCAGCTTGGAGATGAAGCTGTAGGTGAGGCCGAAGAAGACCTCCGGGCTCTCCTGGGCCCTCAGCTTCAGATGGTTCACCGTGTACACGTCCGTGATGGAGTCCACTGGGGAGCGACGAGAAGGACGCAAACACACAAACAACACATTTGACCGTAAAGAGGAAGTATGGACGTCCTTCATCTTCCTGACAAGCTATTAGTCATTGTTTGTATTTGTGTTAATATCAAACAAGTATAGAAGAATGATAAAACAGTAAGATGGTCAAACAGCAAGGCTCCTGTCTGACCTACCGGGCATGTCGTCTGGCCTGTCGTCGTCCACCAGCAGCCCTGAGCTAGACATCTCCTTGGCACGGCTGAACAGCAGGCCAGCTTCCTTGGTGTCTGTGATGGACACAAACACTCTCTTCAAGTTTACATACACATAGTTAGACACAAATTGTTCACAGCAATTTTTGTGTTAGTAACATGTACTGAAGCCCAGAGATGTCAATCACAGTTGTGGTTGGTGAAATGTGAAGTATTCTCAAAAGGTTGGAATGGAACTGAATGGCTTCTGGCTTTCTCAGTGCTGTTGTGATGTGTGGCTTAGAGAAGGTTAACTGTGGTGTGTGTCCTATTTGACAGAACCTATTATTAATAATTCAAGAGGTCATTCAAGATCGACTTCATTCAATGAAATGTCAATGAAGGCAGGAATCCATATGATGAGGCTGTAACAAACACGGGTTCAACATTGTAGCAGTTTTTCACTTAAGTTACAAACCAACAATGATGCATGACCCAAGTTGGTACCCAGGATGCAGTTTGGGTAAACATTAAGCTACGCCTACAGGTCAAATATATTCTTACCAGGGTTGACAGTAACAATAGTTTTGGAGTTAACTGTTGCCGCCATACAGTTTCGGAAACTGTCAAAACTAATCTTGGCATCTGCGATGAAGAGAACTTTGAGAAAAGAAAGCAGGAAAGAGAAAAAAAACACAACTGTCGGTTATAGTGAATGTCTATATGAAGACTCACAGCCTATGGAATTTGACAGGCATGTTATTTCTGCATTAGGTTAAGGAAATATTCATTTTGTAAGCGAGAGGGGTTAGCTGCTGTTAACCTACCCGTCTCCTTTGGTACCAGAGTTTGTATGAGTTGAATGGCCTCTCTGTCCCAGCTGTGTGTGTGAGGTTGGGGAGTTGAAACGCAGAGGTGGGGTGGACACATGGTGAAAATCAAAGACACATGGGGGTGAACAGAGGTCCGGGCAATCACTCGACCAATCAATCAATCTAATGATTGATGGCAAGCTCGGTTGAAAATATGCTTACTGAGCTATTTTCTCTGTTGCTATGTAAAATACAATTCGATGTAAAATAAGCATGCACTGCTTACTTTTATTTTCCCTTTCATCTACATGTGCATGTTATACACACATATAATATACATTCTCAAGCATTTTGTGCTGAGGCAAATGGAAAGCCACCCTTACCAGACTAAGGAGAAGGAAGTCACGGAGTCATCAAAGAGCTTCACCTCCAGCCTCTGGCCTCTACGGCCGTCTGATGTGGTGAACTGCTTCGGCTCTGCAATCTAAAGACATTTATACAACATGTTTCATATCATTAAGCCTTTTTAGGTTTTGGTTGGAGGATGGATGATTTGATCACATATGCTTTGAGTCCCTTCTTTACATTGAACACATAGGTGTTCACATTATCCAAGTGCATTTGCCAGATGAACAAGTCTAGTCCAAAGTACCCTATTACATTTTACATTTCAAAGAGAATTACATTTCAAAGATTGTATCGTGCTCATTCTCAGCTAAATTGCTACCCAGCATGCTTCCAACAATTTGCCCATTGCCTACATATACTCACCCTCAATTAAAGTACCCTACCGATCTCACTGCAGCCAGTATATTCAGGACGCTGCCGTCCAGACTCTGCCCATTGGCCACTATGTCCCCGAGGGAGTAGAAGTCTCGGGGGTCCTTCACAGGCAGGTGGAGCAGAGGGAGGAGCTTATCGGCTGTGTCCATGTCTGCACACAGCAGCACCCGAGAGTGGGCCTCTGACACCAGCAGCCTGTAGAGGCTGGAGGAGAGGACAGGACGGGCGAAGGGAAGTCCATGGGTCAAAGGTGGACACTTTGATGTGTCCGATGTTGGTAAATTGTAACTACTTAACTGTCAGACTGACACATGTGCTGTCAACGGACAAGAATGAAACGAATATTATCCATATAAACAATCTACAACCAGGCCTTAGCAAAAAAAAATCACCTGTTTAAATGGTAAAAGTAAGAACAAATAAACAGTTGTTTTTTTACCTTGGTGTTGTGGGGCAATATTTTTCATCTTTCTCTGGATCTTTGCTGGACACTAAAGGATTTTCAACAACCACTTTGTCAAGAAAGACAAAGAAAAATGTTTAAATAAATTAGTCAACAAAAAGCAAGCAAATGGCAACCAATCAGAACTGAATAAAGCTCATTTCAAAACGTCCAATTAAAAGGCTGGAATAACCTGTCAATCACTTTGACCAATCGCCTGACCAATCAGAAGGCTTTAATTACGTTCCAAACCCATCCGTAACCCCAACAACCAGGGCCTGCATCTACCTTTGTGACGTCTATGCATCTATAAATTCGCGTGTGGCATCGTTTGCGTCGGTTTTGAAAGAAGACTCGACGAGAGACAGGAGAAAAATCAAGAAGTGGAAGAAGATGACTGATTTCGCTATCAAGATTATCCAGCCTGAGTACGCTCCGGTTCGCATGAACTCGATCCGACAGGTGATCCTCGACGGCCTGAACCGTTTCACACCTCGGTAAGTTGGACAGCTAAAGTCAACGCTGAAGTTAAAGCAACGCAAATGGAATGTTTGGTGATCGCAATGCTTGTTGGGCCATATCGTGTGCCACTTTATCAACTTTATTTTTATGTTTATTCGCCTGCCCGATTGTGTAAACATCTTCTCATATAGGCCTAGTTCTCACGGTATCAGACCATTATGCCAACATGTTTAAAAAGTTTATAGCGATGAGCTATTTGCCGAACCGTTGCCTAGTTACTAATAACAACATGCGCTTCGTCGATTGAGAACTATTTACACACAGGCATAAGTGCATCGTGTTTTTCCGGAGGAGAAGAAGAACCTGAATAACTGCGAAAAAGAATACTTTTAATGATGGAGTCTCCGGCTTTCGTTTAGAAATGTCAACAATTTATTTGGGATTTTACATTCAAAATTAATAAAAAAAAAAAACTTGATCAAGAAAATGAAACACTCGACATCAATACAACCTCCAGCTTTCCTCGTGAGTGCCCGGTTTGTTTACATAATGTGGGAGCATCTCTGTCTGCATCACGCAAATACCCGAAGCATTTACTGACGCAAATGACGTTTAGAAATGTTCAGCGTAGTGTCCGAATTCTCGTTTGTTCGCTCCCTATATAGTGCACTATATCATGAACACTATATAGGGAATAGTGAGTGAGTGAATAGGGAACGATTTCGAACACAGCTAATGTAAGCTCGCCAACTTTTTGCTGTCTATCAAGCAGAGACAGCTTTTCATTGGTGCATGAAAATTCGCCATCGGGTCGCACCAGTGTGCGCCCCGGGCCAATGGTATCGCTTGTCTTTTTGTTATCACCACATGATTGGACAATTCAGCGAATCAATCAAATAGGCTACCTCCCTCAGCAGCAGTAAGTTACATATAAATTTAGTCTTTCGGCCTGTAGCATATACAAAATGAAGCAACTGTCCCATATTTCTAACTGCATTTGAAGTAGACATTGAGACTCACAAAAAATGGACGCTATAGGACAGTGATCATGATTTGTCTCAATATCAGAATAAAAACAATTGGCCAAATAGCAATGGCTGGTGGAATGGCCATAAACTAGGTCTGTATATGCAGCGTAAGCTTGTCCAGGCCCTGCAAGTCAGAATGTAGGCTATGAATCTGAATGAATAGTAGGTAAATAGGTAGTGGCCATTCCCAAAATGCACATACATACATACAGGAAATCAAATCTATTAAATTCTATTTTTTTATGGGGGGGGGGGGGGTCCACTAGATAGGATTTTAGCGTGATAGTGGGCCCAAATGCCAACCACACACGTTTTTGTTTTATTTTCTGGTTTTAACGTAACATGGTGCAAAAACCGAATCTCTTTATCTTTCAGGCTGTGGAGGGATCTGACGAGCGGGCAGCTGGAGCCCTGTGTGTGTGACCAGATGGTGGCCATGTTAACGGACCTGATCTCGTTCCTAGTGAAGGCCACTCTGGCTCCCGTCATGCCGAGGATTGGGGAATACATACAGAGCCATGGCCACGCCTGTCGAAACATGGACGTTGCGTACGTTGAAGCGATGCTGAAGATGTCTGAAGTTTAGAATATTGTTTTCATTTTTTGCGTAGATATGTTAAAAAAAATTCTAACCGGTTGCAAAGAGATTTAATTCACCTCATTTGGACGAACTAATTTGAAAGGATCAGAAATGTTAATCACCAAAAGCCACCTCAACATGTTAGGATCGGGTCAGTAATTCCAGAATATTAAGCGAATATTATGTTCCAATGGTGCTCTTTTAGATACAAGACTCCACCCACAGAGAAGGACCTCCCTTACTTCCAGCTGACGGAAGAAGGACTCAGAGCCAGCTTTGTTGGGTCCCTACAGAAGGCCCTCACCAGTATTTTTGAAGTCCCGCAGCGACTTGCCATGGACTCACTGACCCAGCTGATAGTGGCTGAGGTCAGCTTGATGGCCAACGCGGTCATCCTCACTGCCATGACCACGCCCATCTTGGAGTCCAGCGTACCGGTGACTCTCAGCGTTGCCTCCACTGTCTCCTGTGAGACGCTGCAGATGTTGGTGGTCCACTTGGCCACCATCATTAAGGGCTCACTGGACCATATTGTGGGTAAGCCCGGTGGCGTCAGCAAGGCCCCTCGGCGCACACTGGAGGGTGACGGGGAGGCTTCCACCACCATCAAGATGGCTCCTGGGACCCTACCCAGTCAGTCATTGGATGATGCCCCTCAGCACGACCCAGCAGGGGGTGGCTCTCCAGAGTCAGGGCTCAGTCCTGAGTCAGGGCTCGGTCCTGAGTCAGGGCTCTGTCCGGCCAACCTCTTGTATGAATACAGCAGAGAACAGAAACGCAAAAAAGGCATTTTTAGACGGCTAATGAAGCTGGCAAAAGACGGGTTGTCAGCAAAGCCTTCCCAGGCAAAGGAAATCAAAAGACTGAGGCTCAGGATCAGGTCTTCGGCCTCTGCCCCTGCTGCCTCCCTTAAGCTATGGACGAGGAAGAGGTCCTCTAAAGTCAGTCCTCTGCTAGTCCCCGCTGTGCCGGCTCCTGACACCGACCACAACAACGTAGCCGGTAAGTTACCCGACGCATAGCCAAGGTTAAAAAAATCAAGATGTTGTAATATATTAGAACACGGTTTGTGCATCGTGTTAATTAGAACCAATATTTAATTAGTTGATTACAATTACTCTGTTGGACAGGGATCTCTATCAAGAAGACAAGCCAGACCGGAGCTCCTCCTGTCAGCTTCCTCTGCAAGTCCTCCAGAGTCAGTCCTCTGCTAGTCCTTGCTGTGCCGGCTCCTGACACCGACAACAGCATCCCAGCCGGTAAATTACTCGACACAGCCCAGAGTACAAAAAATCGGACAATGCATTGTGTTAATAATAACCACTTTTTAATGAGTAATGGCTTTGTTGGACAGGGACCTCCACCCAGAAGACAAGCCAGGCTGGAGCCCCTCCTGTCGGTGAGCGGCCCAAGGGCCCCAGCGGCCTCTGCAAGTCCTCCAGAGTCAGTCCTCTGCTAGTCCTTGCTGTGCCGGCTCCTGACGCCGACAACAGCAACCCAGCCGGTAAATGACCCGACACTCAGCCCAGTTTACAAAAAATCTGACATTGAAAAATATTGAATTAGTCGATTGTGATTGTTCTGTTGGACAGGGATCTCCACCCAGGAGACAAGTCAGACTGGAGCCCCTCCTGTCGGTGAGCGGTCCAAGCGGCCCAGCCTCCTCAGCAAGATGGTGTCCTCCATGGCTAAAGCCTTTGGAAAGACCTTCACTCCCTCCGCCCCCTGCACAACCCTTTTGTGACGGCTTCCTAACCCCCTAACCCAGGCCGATCTAACTCGTAGCCTGGATTACTAATTAGGAGGTGAGTCTGGCACAATCGCCACCAAAACGGCTCCAGGCACCCAAGTCTGCCATGACTTTGCGGATGCCCCTCAGCTCTAACGCACTAGCGCTCTCTAGAGTCCAAAGGTAGGGCGGTTGTCTGTGGCTGGTTGTCAGCGAATCGTTGCCAAGAGAAGGAAATTAATTGGCTGAGCTGAGGCCAAGACCAGACAGTCTTTGGCCTCTGCCCCAGCCTCAGGGGCTGGACTCGAGCTGCTGCATCCTGAGGCATCTCCGCCTAGAAGTCTGGGAGCCCTTCCCAGTGGGGAGCGACGCAGGTGTCCCACCACCATCCCCAGGATGGCTCCTTGAACCCCATCTTTTGAGGAATTGGATGATGCCGGACCCATGACAACCCTGCTGAGGCTCAAGCCCAGTTCTTTGGCTTTCTAGTCCCCGCTGTGCCGCCTCCTGACACCGACCACAACAACCTAGCCGCCCGGTAAGTTACCCGACACTTGCCCCAGATGGCAAAAAAAAAGGTCAAAAAGGGCGGCGTGTGTGACTAGTTTCAAAATGCTAATTTGACAAGATGTTGTAATATGTTTGTTTATTGTGTCAATAAGAACAGATATTTAATGAGTTGATTATATTTGCGCTGTTGGACAGGGTTCTCCACCCAGAAGACAAGTCCAACTGGAGCCCCTCCTGTCGGTGAGGGGCCCAAGCGCCCCAGCAGCCTCCGCAAGATGCTGTCCTCCCTGGCCAAAGCCATAGGTAAGCCTCTCACTACCTGCACCCCTTCCACAACCCTTTGATAACAGCTTGCTAACGCCCTAACCCAGGCCTATTCAACTCAAAGCCTGGATTACTTATTAGGTGGTGGGTCTGGAAAATCAGCACCGAGACGGCTCCAGGCACCCCATCCTGCGAGTACTTGGATGAGGCCTCTCAGCACGACCCTGCAGGGGGCTGCTGTCCAGCGTTGGGGTCGACTGTCACTGGTTGCCAGCGAAGGGTTGCCAGGAGAAGGAAGTTAAAAGGGTGAGGCCAAGGTCATTTTTTTTATCATAGGTGAATTTTGAGATGACGGAGAGCACGAGGCTCACGCTCAGAGATCCCGGTCGGCTAAATCCAAGCATGGTTAAGGACCTCCTTCATAATCCTAGCACTTTCAAGGTCTTGATCTTTTATTATTTTTTATTTATCAAAGCACCCTGCTGAGGCATAAGCCGAGGTCTTTGGCCTCTGTCCCTGCTGCCTCCCTGAAGCTATGGAAGGGAAAGAGGTCCTCCAAAGTCAGTCCTAGTCCCCGCTGTGCCGGCTCCTGGCACCGACCACAACAACATAGCCGGTAAGTTACCCGACATATAACCCAGGTACAAAAAAAGTCACAAAGGGCAGCGTGGGTAAATTGTTTCAAAATGCTAATTTGACAAGATGTTGTAATATGTTTGAACAGGGAGAGTGTTCATACATTGTGTTAATAAGAACCGATATTAAGTTGGTTGAGTTAGTTGATTATAACCCCTCTGTTGGACAGGGTCCTCCACCCAGAAGACCAGTCAGGCTGGAGCCCCTCCTGACGGTGAGCGGCCCAAGGGTCCCAGCGGCCCCCCGCAAGGTGCTGTCCTGCAAGGGCCGCTGTCTCTTGCTGGTTGTCAGCAAAGTGTTGCCAGGAGAAGGAAATGAAAAGGCTGAGGCCAAGATCAGACAGTCTTTAGCCTCGGCCCCAGCCTCAGGGGTTGGACTATCTCGGCCTGCTGCCTCCTGAGGCCTCTCTGCCCAGAAGCCTGGCCAGACTGGAGCCCTTCCCGCTAGGGAGCGACGCAAGTGCCCCAGCGGCATACTCAAGATGGACGTCCCCTAGGGCCGAAGCTATTGCCAAGCCCTTCACTACCTGCGCCCCTGCTCCAACCCTTTGATGACAGCTACTCATCCCCCTATCCCAGACCTATTCAACTGTAGCCCCCGGATTAATTATCAGGTGGTTAGTCCACTACCCTCACCACCAAAACTGGTCCAGGCCCCACAACCTGCTGTTGTCTGCTGCTGATTTCAGCAAACAGTTTTCAGGCCAAGGAAATTGAATGGTTGTGGCCAAGATCAGACAGTCTTTGGCCTCTGCCCCAGCCTCAGGGGCTAGACCATCTCAGCCCGCTGCCCCTGCTGACCCCCTGAAGCTATGGACGAGGAAGAAGTAAAGTCAGTCCTCTGCTAGTCCCCGCTGTGCCTGCTCCTGACATCGACAACAACAACCTAGCCGGTAAATGACCCGACACATGACAGATTTAAAAGAAAAGTAAAAAATGGCAGTGCGTGTAAATAGTTTCAAAATACAAATTGAACAAGATGTTGTAATACGTTTGAACACAGAGAGTGTTTTTGCATTGTGTTATTAAGAACCAATATTTAACTAGTTGATTATAATTGTTCTGTTGGACAGGGATCTCAACCCAGAAGACAAGCCAGACTGGAGCCCCTCCTGTTGGTTAGCGGCCTAATGGCCCCAGCGACCACTGCAAGTCCTCCACCGTCAGTCCTCTGCGAGTCGCTGAGGAAGATGCTGTCCTGCAAGGGCTGTTGTCTCTTGCTGGTTGTCAGCGAAGCTTTGCCAGGAGAAGGAAACGAAAAGGCTGAGGCCAAGATCAGACAGTCTTTAGCCTCGGCCTGCTATCTCGGCCTGCTGCCTCCTGAGGCATCTCTGCCCAGAAGCCTGGCCAGACTGGAGCCCTTCCCGCTGGGGAACGACACAAGTACCCCAGTGGCATCCTCAAGATGGAAGTCCTCCATGGCCAAGGACTGCCAAGCCCTTCACTACCTGCGCCCCTGCTCCAACCCTTTGATGTCCGCTAACCACACCCATATTCAAGACCTATTAAACTGGAACCCCCTGATTTATTATCAGGTGGTTAATCCACTACCATCACCACCAAGACTGTTCCAGGCACTCCATCCTGCTGTCGTCTGTTGCTGGTTTCAGCTAAGCGTTTTCAGGCAAAGGAAATTAAATGGCGGAGGCCAAGATCAGACAGTCTTTGGCCTCTGCCCCAGCCTCAGGGGCTAGACCATCTCAGCCCACTGCCCCTGCTGCCTCCCTGAAGCTATGGACGAGGAAGGAGTCCTCCAGAGTCAGTCCTCTGCTAGTCCCCACTGTGCCTCCTCCTGACACCGACCACAACAACCTAGCCGGTAAATCACCCGACACCAGATTGCAAGTCCACAAGGGCAGCGGGTGTGAATAGTTTCAAAATACTAATTCTGGAGACCCTGACGGTGAGAAGCCCAAGGGCCCAAGCAGCCTCCGCAAGATACTGTCCTCCATGGTCAAAGCCGTTTGCAAGCCCTTCACTACCTGCGACCCCTCCCCAACCCTTCGATGACAGCTTCCTAACCCCCCTAACCCAGGTCAATTCAACTTGAAGCCTGGAATACTTCCAGTCTCCCAAAGACTTGCAGTCTTTGGCCTCTGCCCCAGCCTCAGGGGCTGGACTATCTCAGCCTGCTGCCCCTGGTGCCTCCCTGAATCCTCAAACCAGAAGACAAGCCAGATTGGACCCCCTCGTGGTAGGGAGCGAAGCAAGGATCACAAAGATACTGCTCTCCATGGCCAAAGCCATTGCTAGGGCCTAAAAAAAAAAAAAGTTTAGTTCCTGTTGGTTGTCAGTTGAGGTCATGGGTAGGTAGGGAATTTATTTTATTTTTTTATTTTATTTTTTCCAGCGGCAGCGAATGATAAGTAGGTTGTTTTCATTTAAAAACGAGAGAATGCGCTCATCCTTGTACAGAATGAAGAGATGCTGTACAAAAACGTAATTATAGTTTGCATAAAAAAAAAAAAAAAAAATTTTTTTAAAGCTCATAAAATAATTTGGGTCGCACACAAATGGACAGGGTCGGTCGGAAACCGGAACCAAACAAAATTTTTTTTTAGGCCTAAGCCCTTCACTGCCTTGGCCTCTTTTAACTAACTTGTAACTTACTCTACTCTCTATCAACTATCTTGGTGGCCTCTCACAAAACCTTTGAGGGATTCCTAACTCCCCTGGAAAGACTCAGGATTGCAGGGGGTGTGGTCTGAATCCCTTTGTCAACATTTTATGTAGTTTGTACTTGTCTGAAATGCTGTTACTAGGTTAAGTTGCACCACTGCTGAGTGTACTGTTGTTGGACACTGCCATGGCCACTTAAGTTTACGCTATTATGTGAATCACTAGTGTACATCGCTGTCAGCACCAGAGACTGTGCCCTCTCTCTTTTCGCTCTTTTGCTTGCTCACTGGCTGTTGTTTTGCAGTGAGTGCTCTGGTCGTGGTGTTTTGTTTTTAAAGAGCATTGATAAGTTCTTGAAGGGTAAGCCATTGTTTTGTTTTCCCATGTTTTTTTCTCTTGTCTTGGTGTAGAGTGGGATTAGAGATGTTTAAAAATATTTTTAAGCCTGGACTGCAAGTTTTGTTTCAATATCTGGGATTTTCTGGTTATTGTGGCTACCCCAAAGCATTTTTTTTGCTTATGTCTTTGTTCCTGTATTCCATACAGTTTATTTATAATTAACCCTTTGTTTGAATGGTGCCTGGTAACATTTAATTTCAATCCCTTTTTGCTATGTTACCTCCCTACCACGTCTATCAACCTCAGGGTGGTAACAATCGCCATGAGGGGAAATGTACTCAGACTATTAAAACTTTAAAATGGAAGGAAAAACAAATGCAATATTTGGAGCAGAGCAGCCTTAACTCTGACATAAGTTATAAAAAAGTTTTGAACTTGCCCTGCTGCATTACACGGAAGCGACTGGATTTTCAACCCATCTATATAAAATAAACATTACTAAAAACAAACTACGTGAGGACATTGCATCTTTTCTTTTGTAACAAAAGCTTGGTATGAACAGGGTATCATTAAAAGGGGGGGTTATATCTTTGCTTGAGACCCCGCTCTTCATAATTCCTGTGCACGGCACTGCTCACCACATTCTCCAATGTTAAAGCTGCCAGAGAGGACATTGATGAATCCATCGTTACCCCAGGCCGACACGTTGATGAAGTAATCCGGGGAGTCCTTCACCGTAAAACTGAAGGTGAATCTATCAAAGCCGATATCTGTAATTCAGAAGTATGGGGTTGTGTCCTGCTGTATATTTCAATTGAGGAGAAAAAATAACAAAAGTACCACAAGGTGGGAGTATTGTACAAAACATTTATTTCCATTTATAGTTTAAGTTAACTATAAAAACCAAAGTCTAGCAGTCAAAATACTATAAAAGAAAAATATATATTCACTTTTTCTGTCGGGGAAGCTCCGGACATCCGTTTTGCCGATGACTACACCAACTACCCTCTGCAAAAACAGCAGGTACATCGATCACGTTTTACTTTCTGCATTTAACAAATGATGAAATAATAATAATAATATGCCTACGTCAGAGATGTAGCCCCTGACCTTAGTCTCAGCCCCAATTAAGTATATATAGGCCTACATTTATAAGGAATTATAACAAAACATGGGTAGCCGTCCATAGACAGAAAAGCTGTTTTCAGCCTATTGATGAGATATAGTTTAATAACTTTATTATATTCAGCTCACCGGGTGGGAGATGTTGGGGTGCAATTC
Organism: Gadus chalcogrammus; assembly: GCF_026213295.1. Taxonomy (NCBI): domain Eukaryota; kingdom Metazoa; phylum Chordata; class Actinopteri; order Gadiformes; family Gadidae; genus Gadus; species Gadus chalcogrammus. The sequence goes on from NC_079429.1 coordinate 11,916,434, forward strand.
ACAGATGGCGATATTATTCTGAGCAGACATCTTCCACACCGAATGTAAAAGCTCTCTTTGGAACACTTAAATATCTTGTGATTGCCTAATTGTGGGGATAAGAACATATATAAGTAATTGTCAACGTCTATTCTTCAAAACCATAGCTTATCGTATATATTGAATAGGTTTGCGTATGTAGGCATACAATTACACTTATGAATTAAAATTAACGATTCTCAAAACATCTGACTCACCTTGATAGGTAATCGACAGTAGAGTTGGTTACAATATATTCATATAAACTAGCTTAATCTTACTGAAAGAAACGTAACGGGTAGAATGATATACTTTTTATTCCAATCCTCACATTTCAGATTTTCGCGGCATTGACGCCCTCGCGCCGACACAAAACTAAATTGCTCGTGCATCAATTTTGAGTAAATGTACCCGCATGCGTGCGAATGTGTGCGAGCAGGCCTACTTGCGTGTGTGTTTGCGTGAGTTCACCTCACCCTCACCTTGATTAGGCATATACTTGCAACAGCTTTTACTGACCAAAATACTGCGGTTTGACATTTTACAGTGATTCTTATTCTGGATATCTAGGCCTATGTGGAAAAAGGTAGCTATATGGGTAGACAAAACAATTCTGATTGTTTTGATGAGGATTAGTTATTTGTTAGATTTCTAAATTCTGTCAGGTTGTTTAATTTTAATTTTAATTTTGAGAGAGTAAATAAAAAGTGATTAAATAAACGAATAAGTAAAATATTCATATATGTAAAATAATCAATCCTCAATCTCCACCAGTGAGTCTTACAGCGGTTTAAATTGCAAGATTTTAAGTTCCAATCTTATTAGATATTCAGACTGCATTTCTAGGGTCCATTAATCACGGAGTCCTTATGCAAACGGATTAATCAAAATGATCCTCGCATTCAGCTTCATGATTTATCGAATATAAATGCATAGCTTCCATTAATCATCCCTTAAACACAGTTGAACCCCCATCCCCCCCATAGAAAGTACTTCAATAGAAGACCTGACTGGAGTACGATTTGCGAATCACCAGCCTCCCCCTGGCATCTCTGAAGATGACTGCATTCGAAGTCAACCAGTAAGTGTGTGGCCCCGGGCCCCTGAACACAACGACTGCAGGAATGTGCTGCGATTGGTTGATTGGGTGACCTCTCTGCCAGAAGGTCAGCTTCCTGGAAGCCCAAAGCCTGGTGAGACCCTTCTGAGTTTTGATGACCCCTGCAAACATTAATCAACCACATCAATCTATGTGCATACACATGCATGGAAAGGTTTGTGTATAGATTATGTGTGTGTGTGTGTGTGTGTGTGTGTGTGTGTGTGTGTGTGTGTGTGTGTGTGTGTGTGTGTGTGTGTGTGTGTGTGTGTGTGTGTGTGTGTGTGTGTGTGTGTGTGTGTGCGCGCACCATGTGTTACATGCATGATTCCATCATGTGTGTGTGCGTGTCCATCTGTCTGTCTGTCGGTCTGTGAGTGTCCGTCAGTGTTTATGGCCTTTACGAGGAGCATGTGTGTGTGATTGTGAAACAGGCCATTGTCTGAAAAGAGTCGGCATGCTAACCCAACCTCCTTCGTATAAATCAAAGATAAATACAATTAATCATAAAGTCAACAACGTGAAGAACATTTACAAACGTGGAATTCGGTTAAAGGCAAGGAGGAGCAAAAAGCATGGAAGAAAGCTTAGGCATTAATCATTATGGACACACGCACAAACAGACACACACGCAAACACACACGTGCGAAAACACACACGCACACACACACAGAAAATACTCTGTTGGTCCATGGCCCTAAAGTAGTCTTATTATGTTTGGAACTCAATTATTTCTCTTGGAGATAATTAAAACTGGGCATGAAACAGGAACATCTTGGCAGAGCACCACCAAACGCTTTCACATTCAACCGGAGCATCTGCAGACATCTTGGCCGTGTCCCAGTCACTCCTTTATTGACTCCCCCAAGTGGAAAGCTGTCCAATTTGAGAGGGATTCCAAGACGGTAATTTACCTGCCACCTGTATGGCAGGCCGATGGGGCCCTGGGCTGGCTCCAGCGCTAGTCTCCCTCTTCCAGTATTAGGTCCAGCTGGGCTCGGGCTCACTACAATGGGCCTTGTCTCTTCGTCCCGCTGCCCTCGCACGGAGCTGACATGACTCCAGAGGAAACATTGAATATTGTTAATAACGTGCTGGTGAAAAGTCGTCCGGATTAAATGGAGCGGGGCTGGAATCGTGCATGATGTCAACCGTCAATTATAATGCAGCATTAAAGTAATAAAAAGACACACTGCCGCATTAGTCATTTCAAATTGCCCTGCCATGTTTCTTTGTAAGGTTGTAGACCCAAGTGTGTTTGAAACTAAATAATTAATAAAAATACATTTGAATTGACACTGAAAATATAAAAGTAATCAAAGTGAAGTTGCATGACAATTGTCTTCCGAAACCATTTGCCAAGATAACAGATAAACAAACCACCACACCCAAAAAGTGTTTGGTATTTCACTCCCTCACTGAACTCACCCGCTCACTCACTCACTCGTGTATACTGTCACAATTCAAAAATAATGTTATGTAATACCACATATGGCAACGATAATTAAAAAAAAACATGTTAAATATGCCTGTAATAGTTATGTCTATTATGATCCTAATTATAAAGATTATAAACAGGGTAACATTGGTTTGAGTGAGGTAATGCATAATCGTGTGTTTGTGTGTGTCTGTCTATGTGTATCCACATGTGTGTGTGTATGTGCGTGCAAGTGTGTGTGGTTGTGTGTTCTTCACGCACGTGTGCACTTACATCACTCAGTTCCAAACGATGTATCCACTCACATAGAAGAGAAAGTAGAAAAAAACCTTGATATACAACTACTGTCATTTTAATTCTACACTGAGACGAGATGTACAATTTGTCCTTTTACCGTGGAAATACCCGGAGACACATAAAATTCCACCGACATCAAAGCATGCCCTTCTGTCCCGGCCTATCGGAGCTGTCCCTCATGAGCATTGAATGTTTAGCTTACCACCCTCTGACAAGCCCCTGGCACCAAAGTCTCACTCTAAATTTGACCCCCCCAAACCCCCCCCCCCCCCATCCCCCCAATTTGTTCCCCCTTCAAATAAAGAAAAAAGAAATCAAGGCCTTTGAAGCTTCTTTCCCCCTTCGAATGAGATGGGTAACATGTTTATCCAATTATTTGAGAGTGATATATAAAACAGAAGCTTTTACATCTTAACGGCATGTGCACTAATGAACAATGGAGCCATTTTGCTCGGGGGCCGGGGGGGGGGGGGGGGGGGGAGGGAGGGAGAAGGGGGAGGCACTGAGTCAGCCTCCGCTCAGAGCTTCCTGTTATTTTACAACAATGTCCTTCGTATGCCGATTCGTCAAGTGATTCCTGCGATATTCTGTTTATGCACTGATTTTGCACGCCATGTGTACACGCCATTCGTGTGTGTAGGATTTATTTCCACTGTGTGGAAGGAGTGCGCACACCGTGCCAACTCAAAATGTACAGAAAATCATGTGTCTGCTCCACCGCGGTCTTTAAAAGACTGTGGAAAATGTGATTTGTTGTTTCAAAAGAAGCACGTCACAGGCTTAATTTTTATTTTAGTTATTTTTTCAAAATAGATCCCCTCTTTTGTACCCTTCTTAAGTGAACTCGGTTCCGTAGGCGCATTCACTCACACGGTCTATTGTTCGGAGGAAAAAAAGGTTTAAACTAGCATAATGAGTTACAGCCATCAACTCGGCTTGTGTTGCTTTGTTTCTTATTCACCATTGTCCCTCCACCGTTTTGGTTTGCCTCAACTCGCTCTTTTCTCCAAGTCAACATGCAATATTAGAAGTGGAAGACACAAATTAACCTCTCCGATTAGAAATTCAGTTTCTTAAAAACAAGTATGTGATGTCGCTCACAGGCAAGCCACCACATAAAAGCTGAAAAACTCAAATATTCCCTTCTGGTCCAAGGCAATCAAAAAAGCGAGTCCATCGATTTTCCAACTGATCTGGTGTTGACAGCAGAATAGAGATAGTCCAGTATCTCCTGCCCACAAGCTGTCCCCGCTGTCAGCGCGGTACAGAATGTACGTTCCTCCAAGATTGTTCAGATCTCAGGGAGGGTTAGTTGGTTGTCCCCTCCAGCACTTCAGCTTAAGCCTTAATGCATCACACCGGGCCCACAAGCAGGAGGCATTACACCCTGTATGGTGCTGATCTGCCTGGGATCTATCGATCTGGTGGTTCCTCACTGGTTTCATGCCTGGAAAGTACTTTGCAAAGGAATGCATATCACTTCATTATGTTGCATTTGGTATCTGGAATATCTTGAATCCTGTAACATAATGATGAATTGTATGTTTGGCTTGCTATCTTGGTTAGATATTATGTACAGCATTTTGAAAAATATTATGCATTACAGAGAACCTCTTTATGCTGTATTTTATTACGTGTGTCATTTCAATGTTCGTACGCTTTGGGAATGATTGTTATTTGTGCCCCAATATGGCTTCCATTGAACAATCACACGGTTGCCAGATATTTCCTTCCTGGAACAGGAAAAGGGTCACGAATTAAATACATTCATCGACATTTCCAATAACTTTTGGAAATTATAACAGGTTTACCGAAAACAATGGAAGGTAAAACGTACAAATTCCTTCTTGGGAGAAGTCCTACTTTAAACAGAATGTTGAACTCATTCTGAACTACAATTTTGATCCATCCATGAAAACAATTGTTAGAAGGAATAATATATTGCTCCCATTTTCAGCCAAAATAACCTCCAATAAATTATCTGCTAATTGGTTTATTCAAGAAGAAAAAATAAGGATTTGGGTTCTTACGTTTCATACCAATTTAAACTATGCAGACAACTTGACTTCTGCACAGCAGGCTCTCTCTCTAATCATGGATGTGAGGAGTTCTAGTGCAGAAGTCATGCATTTCCAACTGCAAAAACCGTGCGTCTTTGAAAACACATGCGTGAGCTGCTTTTGAACCAGTCTCACTAATCAAAGCGTGCATGCTGTAACCAAGATAGAAGAAGATCTTGGTCTGGTCTTCTTCTGCTTAAGGTTTTTTTTGGGGGGGGTCTGTTTCTCCGGAGGAGCTCATATGGAAGACATCATGGTGTTAGCGATTCTCCCCTTCACCAGGCACACTAATAACTAGTGTGGCCATGGGTTAAGTAGAAAGGAATGGAACCAAGGATGGCTTCTGGCCCAGCCATGCTGTACTGTAGCCAGGCTGTAGCCAGACTGTAGCCAGATTGCAGCCAGACTGTCATGTACTGAGAGCTGTGTGGCTCAGGACACCATTCCAGACCGACCGAGTCTGGCAGAGAGAAGAGAAAGAGAGAGAGAGAGAGAGAGAGAGAGAGAGAGAGAGAGAGAGAGAGAGAGAGAGAGAGAGAGAGAGAGAGAGAGAGAGAGAGAGAGAGAGAGAGAGAGAGAGAGAGAGAGAGAGAGAGAGAGAGAGAGAGAGAGAGAGAGAGAGAGAGAGAGAGAGAGATTGTGTATTGGGTGCATAAGAAATAGAGTGAGGTATAGAGGGAGTACATAAGCCAGGGATGAGAGTTATATATCCAGAAAGACAGAGAGATATGAAAGGCAGGATGTGAGAAAAGGAGAGAGAGGTAGAGGGGACATGGAAGAGTGAGTTGAGGGAGATAGAAAGTCGGGGAATGGAATGGTCTTTTGGGAGGTTCACTGTGGATTAGGAACCCATAAAAAAAGTGTGATAAAATAGTGATAGAAGAGAAATAAAGAAGAAAGCTAATCTCTTTAACTGAAAAAAGTATTAAAAGATCTTTAAATCTGTAAAAAAGACACATTCATAGTAAGGAAAAAACTAAATCATCCGAGGCACTTTTTGGAAATTGAAGACAGAAGGTCCTCAAAACCATAGAAATGTATTTCTGAAGTTGAGTCAATAATACACAGAAAAATAAGAGGCGGTTGATGTCGCCTGAAGGAAATGACAGATCAAATGTTTTGCAGACTTTCACTGGCCAATTCAAAGAATGTATTTATACAGCTTAAATCTCTAACTGTACACTGGCTCTTGGGGACACACACAGCAGGGTTGTCTTTAACACTAATTGGGTGGTGACATTGAGTCCCACATGGGGGGTCTATATACCCACCTGGGACCCCCTTGGATTACAACCCTTTGCCTTAGCATGGCTGACACCCTCAATTTATCGGTCTATGTGGAGGAAAACAAGTCAGCGTCAGCCCTGTGAAAGCTTCAGTCGGAGAACGATGAGGCTCATCAAAATGGCGGTGGTACAGTGGAGGTAGTGCCAGGGAGCCCTAAAGCTTGTTGGGTGGGCCAGGGGAAAGTAGCTAACCTCCTGGCTCCCTGGAGCCAGGAACCTGTCTGTACCTCTGAATCAGCCGACAGGGCCGAGGGATCTAATTGGTCAGTGTGTGTCAGTTTAGACCTACAGCAGCGACGCATGCGATGTCTGTTACATGAGCCCTGTAAACAATATGTGACATTGACTCTTTCTCTGCACACCAGTTTTCTCCTTAAGTTATCGTCACTTCAAAACGTTTCAGCACTTGAAATGTTTGTTCCGGCTGGTCTAACGTTGTCAGTGAACCTCCACCGCTCCTGTATTTTTTTGATTTGCCTGTGGTTTGCGTTTCTGCGAGGGTGTATTTAATGATTGGTTACGGTGTCTGTGTGTGTGTGTTGTGTGCTTTACCAGGTGGCTGCTGGGGTATATCAAGGACAGTTGGATCAGAGCAGTTGCTTCATCTCGACAAACAAGCCGTCTTCCTTGTGTATATGTGTTCGTTGATATGTTATTTTGATAATATTAATACATGTAATTGTCCCTTGTAGATTTAAGCTCTTGGAAGCCAAGGTTGAAGTGGACCATTTTCCAGTATGGTTTAATGGTTTATAGCCTCACTTGTAAGTGGCTTTTCGTTGAAACGCTTTTCTTTACTGTAAATGAGACAACTTCCTTATTTCTAGTTATTTTCGGACTTCACACTTGACTCATGCACCACCACCACCACCACCACCACCACCACCATCACCACCACCACCCCAGACCTCCTAGCTGGTGTAGGGCAGAGTTGGACCTCCCAACCCCACCCCTCACCACTTCCCACTCACCATCCCTGTCTGCGTTATCCTTTCAAAATACAACATGTTACATTTGGATATTAGTTTGACTTTCCTACTTTGTTTGCCATCTCGGACCACCATGGTTGCACACATCTTGATATTAACTTTAGTTGAATCACTAGTCTTGGTCACTAGAAGAGCAAATTCTCTCTATATAGAGCCTAGCCATCATATTTGTGATTTAATAGAATGTGCCCATTTGCGCACATTTACCTGGTTCAATAATCTTAAATGAAACGTGTATTTTATTATCAACAGAAAGTAATGGAGAGGGGAATTATCTTTGGTTTTTTATTTTATTTCAATCGACGGTAATGAACACAAGCCCTTTCTCAGGTCTCCATTTTGAATTAGGAACGCGTCAGGCCAACTGAATAATCATTAAATGAATTGCAGGCAGAGTATGCACACAAACACTCCCTCTCTCAGACCCCCCCTCCCCCCCACACACACACACACATACACTCAACCGAACCCCCACACGCAACCTGGATACACACACGCACAAACTATACACACACACATACACAATTCGACCTATCTGCGAACCACTAAATGTTAATCATATCGATTTCAAGAAAATCCATCTATAGTATGTATATAGATCAATCTATATGTCCTATAACTATCCATATTTGTATATATCGTTTTACTGTTCAGTTCCTCCTGCCATCTAAAATCAAGTAACGCTACGTTATTTTTATAAAAAAAAATGTTTTTATGTCATTGATTTGCTATAGGCCAATAGCCTGCCCAGTACATCAGACTGATGAGCACTGCGGCTGGTGGTTAAAAATGCATTGGTATGTTATGTGAAAGGAAAATACATTGATATTGTAAACTTTCGTATTAGGTATCAAGGCAGGCACGTGTGCATGCATCTATTATGGAGGTGCACAACCATCCCCCACACACACACAGAAACACACAGAATGGAAACGGCACATGCACACACACGCATAGACGCGCGTGTGTGTGTGCGCCAAACTAACACAAAAATGCTGTACCAAATATACACAAATATATATAATAATACACACACACAAACATAAACACACACACACACACACACACACACATCACGCTGTACACAAACACTGACACACACACACACACACACACACACACACACACACACACACACACACACACACACACACACACACACACACACACACACACACACACACACACCCACACACACACACACACCCACCCACCCACACACACACACACACACACACACACACACACACACACACACACACACACACACACACACACACACACACACACACACACACACACACACACACACACACACAGACAGTGAGAAGGGAAACATCTGTTCAGCCTCTCGCTCCATTTCATTGCCAGTCCATCAATATCATATTACCTGTTAGCTATGTATTGATCCAGCCAGTGGTGGCTGTCCGTGTTCTGGTTACCATGTGCTCTATTACCTGCATCTTAGTGTCAGTCTGTAACGCGGAGCAATATGGCTACCCCCCAACACACACACACACACACACACACACACACACACACACACACACACACACACACACACACACACACACACACACACACACACACACACACACACACACACACACACAGTAACAGACACACACACACACACACACACACACACACACACACACACACACACACACACACACACACACACACACACACACACACACACACACACACACACACACACACATAGACAGACACACACACACACACAGGCCCCCCATTCTGTTGAAGGATGCCTGCTTATTGTCATACAGAGTTTATCACAGCTGCCGTGTGGGACTTGTGTTGTGAACGATATTTATATAGATATTGCTATCTCTGTGCATGAAAGTATGCAACCCTGCAGGCCTGTTTCTCCACATCCGTGGTTCAATACATCGCAAAATATCCTTTCCTTTTCCATCCTTCACTTCTTCGGTATTCTCCAAGTAATAAGTCTTTTTGGAAGAATGATATAAATATTGATGCAAATATTCTTCTCTGCGGCATTGCTCTGGGTAGTCTCCCCTCCTCAAACCCTAGTATGTCAGCCTGCCCCGAGCGGTTGTCCTTCTGTGACATCCAGCACTACTGAACCTACGGCCATGGAGACATTGGCCCGGCTTAAAGAGAAGCACACTGAAAGAAATTACATATGATATTTTGTCCGCATATTGAAATCATATAATTTCTCTTGCTAACGCAAATTGTGAGTGATAATCACATCTGGGAGAAGTTACTCTCTGGGCAAGTCCTTGTACCAATAGCCACAAATATCCAAGATCTGAAAAAGCTTCCATCGGGCCCTGCACACTGACATCCTGTCCCGGCACACATCTCTTGCCGTTTCATTCTTCCTTCAAGTCTTTTCTTTCTTTCACTTTTTCCGGCCAGCATAACTCTCAGTAATTGTGCATTTAATATTTCAGCATTCCACTCTATTGAAATCATGAACCAACTCCCTCTCTCCTGTACAAGCCTATGAGCAGCTGTAAGCGGTGGGCCTAAATGCACTCTGAGATGAAGTAACGTTACTCACAGAGAGGGTATCTGGTCGTCGCTCAGACCCCCTCAGAGAGCTGAGCTCTATTGCGTGGTTCCCATCTCCAGACTCCAGTGGAATTGATGGAATGAACTCCAGGCCTCCAGGCCCGACCTCTCTCTAGCTCTCTCTTCCTCCCTCTATCTATCGCTTGCTCTTCTTCTCTCTCTCTCTCTCTCTCTCTCTCTCTCTCTCTCTCTCTGTTTCTAAGCCTCTCTCTCTCTCTCTCCCT
>NC_079429.1:11931409-11933909 GCF_026213295.1 Gadus chalcogrammus
CACAAGCTGCGTCCCCAAAGGCCGCCTGGCAGACCGGGAGCTAGGCCTGAGGTACTCTTTTGTCTCTGCTCTTCAAGAGTAGACTTGACCTATTTAGCAAGGGTCAGTAGTCACTTTAAATCAGCCTCCCCAATGAGGCCTGATAATCCATGGGTTTGGCACTTTTCTTGGATCCTGTCAAGAAGGAATTGATAAGGGGCGCCCCGGTGGTTCACCGGGTAGAGCGCGTACCATTAAGGCCCAGTCCTTCCCGCAGCGATAAAAACCTCCAAAAATTAATAAAAAAAACTAACAAAAAATAGACGTTGAAATGGGTGTCTGGAAGCATGATCAACGCAAAGAAACATCCAGATATTAGGCCTTATAGGACCGGGCCTGTTTACCAGCCCTGCATCTGAAACCACTTGTTTGCATGTCCATACTTCTCTGGGCTTCACTGATTTTCAGCAACCGGACGACTGAAAGATAAAGCCCAAGTTCCAGGTCAGAGGGGTCTGCGGTAGGGGCCGGGGGTGGGGGAGGGCGGGGAAGAGATAATGGGGGGAAAAGAGAACTTTTCACCATTGGAAAATCACAGGAAATGCACAGCTGAGTAGTTCCCTTCACAAGCTCCTCATCCTTGAAGGGGATTGTGGGGGATTAGGGTGGTTCCTCCGAGGGCAGTTCAGGGACAATAGTAAAACAATACTCACCCGCAAATACCGGAGGGAACCTTGTGGAAAGTTGAGTCCGTGACTGCTAAATTTGTGTACTCTACCTTGTAATTATCCATGGTTATTGAAAGGGTTGTTTGTATTCAGACAATCAAAAACAAAATGGATTATCCCGGATCAATTTGTTCGTTTAGATTTTTTTTTGTCCATGCCTCCAAACTATATTATGATTTTCTTTCCCACTATGTTTTATTTAAATGTCTTTTGATTTTCTGCTCTTAGATTACCCTCATATTTGAATCTCAATCATAGTCATTTTGCAGACGAAACCAATATTCCTTGCCTAAAGGCCTTTTCTGTTTATGATAGCCGTATAATTACATTGACATAAATAAAAGGCAACCTTGAAAATGTCTACCTAAAGACAATCAATACTATGAGGTAACGTATCCCTCTATAAAGCTTCAACATTAGACCGCAAAAGACGCTTCATTGCACACGTTGTGTCTTTATTAAAACATTCTACAGCAGACGTGGTCGCTGGCTGCGTCAACTAAATAAGCAAGCCGCTCTTCAATTTGCCCCCGCTCTTTATTTTCATACCATTACGGTTAAAACCTCCGGGGGAATGAGTTTGCCCGCTATAACACAGCAGCCGATACCATCAGCCATTTGTAATCAAATGACATAAGAAGAAGTTTAACGGCGACATAAAAAGGAAAGATGTACGCGGCGTGCTGGGAGATCAACAGAGCGCTGGGATCGCCCTCTGGCAAACCAACACCGTAAAATCCCCGTTGTGTCAGAGCCTGATGCGAGCGTGCGCCACGCGGGGGAGATTGTGGCGAAGCACCTATCGATTACACGTGTAGCCTACAGGGGATAAATCACATGTTAAATAATATTTCACAAATGTGTGATGGCAGCCCCCTGCTCGGACCGACCCACCCGGTCCTCTCCACACACACATGCGTGCACACACACACACACGCACGCACGCACGCACGCACGCACGCACACACACACACACACACACACACACACACACACACACACACACACACACACACACACACACACACACACACACACACAAAACTACCCTTGGGGGTTAAATCACAACGACAGGCCGAACACGGGCCGTTGGAGACACACATCAATGTCACTGATAAACCATAAACAGGCAGGTATTGATCCCGGACCATCCTCTCCTTCGGCAGGGTCCCTCTGGCGGGGGAGGGGGCAATATTAATGGATTAAAGGGTTAGTTGTTTATGTGTCCAGGTTTGTCGATGTGGATGTGGATGTGGATGTGTGTGTGTGTGTGTGTGTGTGTGTGTGTGTGTGTGTGTGTGTGTGTGTGTGTGTGTGTGTGTGTGTGTGTGTATATATGTGTGTATGTGGATGTGTGTGTGTGTGTGCGTGTGTGTGTGTGTGTGTGTGTGCGTGTGTGTGTGCGTGTGTGTGTGTGTGTGTGTGCGTGTTGAGCTGTGTGTGTGTGTGTGTGTGTGTGTGCGGTGTAGACGTGTAAGTCTGTGGCAAGCGGAAATGTGTCTGTTTGTGTATTTGTGTGTGTGTGTGTGTGTGTGTGTGTGTGTGTGTGTGTGTGTGTGTGTGTGTGTGTGTGTGTGTGTGTGTGTGTGTGTGTGTGCGTGGACATGTTCGTTCGTGTGCAAGACAGAGATTCAGTTCACTGTAATGAAGTTTATTTCAATGTGGGTTTCGATATCGTTCCTGTGTTTGTTTGTTTGTTTGTTTGTGTGTGTTTTGAGTGCATACCGTTGCCTGTATGCATACCAAAGTCCTCATCCACTCCTCTAACTAAGTCCCGGTGCAGTGAGGCTCCA
>NC_079429.1:11942210-11957210 GCF_026213295.1 Gadus chalcogrammus
TCGCTCTCCCTCCCTTCTCCCTTCTCTCTCTCTTATGATTAATTTAATTAAGTGAACGACTGGGTAGGAACACAATACATGAAAAACAGAATAATTAATGGTGTGGAAAATTGAAACGATTTCCCTCATGGGAAGAAAATAAGCAATCCCATTGACATGTGATTCCGAACATGCATGTCCGAACATGCATGGGCATATCTTCCCGTCTATTTTGGCTAATTTGAAGTGTGGCCCCACATGGGATGGCACCTCTACCAGTGATTATTGGCTTCTACGATCTTATAGATCTGGGTCTTTACGTTCTGCTTGGCAGGGGGTCCATATCCACCTGGGGGTCCTAAACCACAGAAGACAACAACTCCCGGAGAACGATCGGAGACGTGCCAATTGAGAGGAGCGTAGATCAATATCGTGGACTCTCATTGGTTCCCTCATTGGTTTCCTCTAGGCGTGTAAAAAAAAAACGTTCTCCAAGGTTTTGATGTGTATTGTAGTTCAAGTATGTGCGGGTTCATTCACTGTGCATTTGAATAGGATTGAGACAACGTCTACGGATTGAATTTAAATTACTGAAAGCTATGAACACGCACTAGCACACACACACACACACACACACACACACACACACACACACACACACACACACACACACACACACACACACACACACACACACACACACACACACACACACACACACGCACACACAGCTGCATCTGCGAGCCACACCGCCTGTGCTCGGCGTTTCGCTAACACACCTGTGTCAGGTTCTAGATGCTGGGAGCGCCGACAGCTGTACAAAGCTTGGCAGCCACTATTATGGTCTGTAATCCCGGGTAAATCCCTATGACGACCTGTCGCGGCCACTTCAAAGGCAGGATCCATTGCAAACTGTTTGGTGGAGGAGTGAGGCCGCGGTGCTGTCAGGTGAGCGTTGACGTACGAGACGCTGTGGTGGATGGCGTGCTCCGCGTTGGAGCCCTGTTTTGTGTGTCAGTGGGTCTTGGGGATAATAATTCAATGTAATGATATCAGGGCTCGTATTCATACTCGCGAATTATGTGACGATATTTTTAGGTACTTTGTGATACACGAGTTGTTGGTGTAAGTCTATGCTGCCGGGGGGGAAAGGGCTCCGGCCGCACCGGGGTGTAAAACACAAGGAGTTCTGGAGGGATTTCAGCCCTGAATCTAAAATAAGACTGGAAATCCGAGCGAGGAGTGGGAGCCATGAATAAATATTTAATTCTCACAGAGGGAAGAAGAAAGGCGAGGAGCACAAAAAAAACTGTTTTTGTGGAGTTGAAACTTGACTTCCTTCTAGATCAAGCTAATTGTGTTACTAAGCTTTGTGTTGGGTGGTAAAAGTGCCAGCTTTTTTGTTCGCTTCCCTCTCGAAACAAAAAGCTAAGCTCTCTGTTGTTCCGGGTCATAAAAAGACTCCTCAAGTCGTGCATCCATCGGACCCCTCTTCATGTTTCCACGAGGGAACAGAAGCCTTTGTGCGGGGGGGCATTGTAGGTCCAGCGAAGACACAGTGTTGGGACCCAGACACTGAAGAGCTCCCAACACTCCCATTAAGTCATCTGCCTGGAATGTAGGACCTGGCCCTTAGCACACTGATAAATACACTGAATACACTGCACACACACGCACACACACATGCATACACATACATACATACATACATACATACATACATACATACACACACACACACACACACACACACACACACACACACACACACACACACACACACACACACACACACACACACACACACACACACACATACATACATACATACATACATACATACATACATACATACATACATACATACATACATACATACATACATACATACATACATACATACATACATACATACATACATACATACATACATACATATACACACACACACACACACACACACACACAAAAACACACACACACGCACCTCCTCGAGGGGGCCTTGCTTTCTTTGGTGGGTCATAAGATAGTCTCCACTTCAGATCCCGACACTACATCCCCCCCACCACCACCTCCCACCATCCCAACCACAATAGACACGTCCAAAGAGGAGGCGTGGCCCTGGCCCTGGCCTTGCTGACAGAGGTGGCGGTAGTGGTGGAAGAGGGGGTCGAGGAGGAGGGTTGGCGGTGGCGCTGGTGCATGTGGTGGGGGAAGGGAGAAGGAGTCCTATCGGCTTCCAGGTTCTCACACTGGTTCTGCGGGGAGGAACCCACCACGGCCGCGCATGCCCTCCCTGGGGCCTCGGTCGGGCCCCGGACGCACACAACAGTGGAGGGATTAAAGGCTGGGTTACACAGAGGCCTTCAGTCGGATCAAAGCCCGGGAGCCACCCACATTCACCCTGATGGTGTGGTGGTGGAGGTGGTGGGGGGGGGGGGGGGGTCTGTCTGTACTGTGAGGTCGGAGGGTGTTGTATTATGTATGATGCCATTGCAGGGGCCGGATGGAAGGTCTTGAAGTGGTTAAGGTTGTTGATCCCAGCTGCAAGTGGGTTCTGGGTTCGAGGCCCATGTCCCCAGTCAAGGGATATTTAGCAAGGTGTCCAACCCCCAGCTGTCCATTGTATGATCATGTGTCTAAAATTACTTTTAAATTGGATAAAACAAAAACAAAAACAAAAACAAAAACAAAAACAAATATACCAGCACACCCAGACTGGTATCGGCTCTCGGCTCTCAGCGGTATGGTGCAGTTTCCAGGGCGTTGGTCTTTTCTGTTCACTCGATTACGAGACCTATCTTCAAACTCTGAAGGAGAAAACAGGATTATAATAGTGGTCATTATAACGCATTACTGGATTGTCTAATGTCCTCAACCTCAAAGTCTGACAAACCCTTGACAGTCAAAGCAACGGGCAGCTGATCGCGTGCCGGACCCAGTTTCTACCAACACACACACACGAATGAAGGCACGAGAACAAACGGACCCAGCCGGACGGATTCTGGCATGTCTGCATGACGACCTCAAACCACAAGGTCCGACAAACCGTTGATAGTCGGAGAACGGACGGGCCGCTGGCCGATCGCGCTCAGGACAGTTTCCACCGAGTTTTGACACATAACCATGAGTAAACACACGTGAGCAGGCGGACGCGCGGGCGGCGAGGTACACAAAGTCATGTTTGTTGTCTGTGAGTCACTGCCGGAGAGCGCTGTGTGACAGCCCGTGCCGGGGAGCTAGCAACGCCGCCGTAACTGCAGGGCAGAATGCCGCGGTCACCGCGGTAAGTATAGGGCACGGCGGCGCAGTGCATCATCGCATGGGCGTAGCTCTCCCTCTTTCGCTCTCTATATCTCACTCTATCTCTTTATCCAAATCTCTCTCTTTTTGTATCTCTCCCCCTCTCTCTCTCTCTCTCTCTCGTGATGTAAATTATTTTAGTCTATGCTATTTCTGATATCATGTTTCAAGCTAACCACAGTTACGAATGGTTTCTTCACCAAATAATGGATAACACCATATAAGGTTTTAATGATTTTATAGATAAGTTAAAGACTACAAACATGGCCACTTTGCCATTTCCGTTCAAGCCAAGACAGACCAAAGGTTTACCTGGGTCAGTTAGAACATGTAGGCGTGGCCTATTTACCGTTCCGCCCACTCCCAATATGACTGTTTGTTTACCTGTGTTCGGGAGTTGCTTCATGAACCACCTCCAGAACACAAGCCCGTTTACCTTGTGTCTCTGTTAGAATAAACCACGTCGTTGAACATTTACCACTCTCCGAGTCATACCTAGCACGAGACCACCACACCACACAAGGGATTGAATTAGTTTCACATCTCTCTCTCTCTCTCTCTCTCTCTCTCTCTCTCTCTCTCTCTCTCTCTCTCTCTCTCTCTCTCTCTCTCTCTCTCTCTCTCTCTCTCTCTCTCTCTCTCTCTCTCTCTCTCTCTCTCTCTCTCTCTCTCTCTCTCTCTCTCTCTCTCTCCCTCCCTCTCTCTCTCTCTCCGTACCTCGCTCTGTCTCATTCTCTCCCTTTCTGTATCCCACTCTCTCTCTCTTTCTACCTCGCCCTGTCTCATTCTCTCTCACTCCATCTGTATCTATATCTCTCTCCCTTGTGAGAGGGAGATATCTGAGAGAGAGATTGAGGGAGAGAGAGAGAGAGAGAGAGAGAGAGAAAGAGACCGCTGATATGCCAGGCATGTCTACGCCTGACCCTCAGCCCTCCTGAGTGCGACGGCTTGGAATTTAAACAGACAAGTATATAAAAGAAAAGAAAAACAGTGTATCATGGCGGCCGACGATGCAGAGGTGATAAAGGTAGGCCTAGCGGCATTCAGCTGCTTGAACGTGAAACCCAACCCGGAGGCCGTCCGTCCCTCCGTCCTATTTGGGGCTTCTTTACGGCAATATAGTGTGGGTGGACCTTCGCCATTGTTTCCCAATAAACCTCCAGGCCACTCTCGTGTTTGTCTTCCCGAAAGCCCCCTTCAAAGGACCGCGGTGGTCGTGCCGTGTTTAGCCCCGGCCCGACGGTGGCTGAATGCTCCGTGACTCGCTGGGCACTGTGGACACACACGGCCCCGGGTTAGGTGGAACACGACCCAATCAACCCCAGACGCATTCTGCCCCCATGGAAACATTCTGGTTCTGCACTTTAAACAAACATTGTGACCATGATTTGGGGTTTTGGGGTCGGTATACAAGCTTACGTTGGTTGTGATGGGATGGAGCGGGGATTTGTAATTGGTTGAAATGTGGATGTTTACGTGCCCGTATGCTGGGACTACTGGTGGAGGGAACAGCATGTGGGCTGGGTTGAATGGTGCGACCCAGCAACAGGGTGAATGAAGGTAATGAAGGCCTCAGGAGGGCCAGACGATAAGGCCCAGACACAGCAACAACAACATCAACAACGAAAACAACAACAAGAGTCGTTCATCGCTGTGCAAACAGAACCAAAGGATAAGAATAAATATTACACGATTTCATTGATAATGTTTAAAATCTAGTTCACCAGGACCAGCAACAAAAGAGTGTAACTTCAGTGATTATTCATCGCTCACGGTAGACTGTGGGTGGGTATCATCAGGTTTACTTAGATTAATGCATTTAGTTTATTTATATCAACAGGTGTTACTACTTATGTAAAATGGCGGCACCCAAAGTTTTAAATCTTGATTTTGAACCGAGAATGTTCTCGGCAACCGATGTAAAGTCTTCAACCGATTGTTCTGCTGTGTAATCTAGACGGTTAATGAAACGAAGAGCGATGTCAGGTATACTCTAGAGCAGCTGGGGCTATCAGACCATCGCTCAAGCCGTAAACAATCAGTCTCTACTTTGAAAGGGTTATCCAACAGGTGTAACGTAATGTAAGACCACCCGTAAAACAGGCCCACATCGCTCAACGGTTTGGAATGGACTCAGGAGGGCCATGAAAAAGCTTTAAAGAACGTTCCTCCAAACTCTGTTTAGAAAATGTATTTTCAATTCTGGCTCATTATAGATCCCCCAATAACGTTTCAAATGATCCACTTCAACAATCCAAAAGGTTCCTTCACTGATAGTGGACTCATGACATCAGGTTTGCACCAGGCTGCCCTATGCTCAACCTTCGTCTCCTCCATCTTTACTTCCATCTGCGATGGCTTGCGTCGAGGGAGGACGACCCCTTGAACACACAGAGGCCGTTCTACCATCTGATTGGCTGTCAGCCGGGGCCGAGAACAGAATGGGTATGACTAATGTGTGCGGTGGTCTTATGTCGGCAAGGCGGCTTAATGAGAAAGCTTATCTTTTTATAACGTAGACTTTACATTACATTTTTGTTTCCATCACGTTGTCATCTAAAAAGTTCTTTAGTTACAGCAGTTTAAGAAAGAGTGGACGTCACACACAAACACACACACACTAGACACACAGACACACACATCGTTTCATGTCTCAAAGCCTATGATAAAATAGTTTTGGAGCCTGGACAGAAGGCTTTGTAGTTGGATGTTTGTTTGCACTTGGTGTATGTGTGTGTGTGTGTGTGTCTGTGAGTGTGTGTGTATGTGTGTGTGTGTGTGTGTGTGTGTGTGTGTGTGTGTGTGTGTGTGTGTGTGTGTGTGTGTGTGTGTGCGTGTGTGTGTGTGTGTGTATGTGTGGGTGGGTGTGTGTGTGTGTATGTGTGTGTGTGTGTGTGTGTGTGTGTGTGTGTGTGTGTGTGTGTGTGTGTGTGTGTGTGTGTGTGTGTGTGTGTGTGTGTGTGTGTGTGTGTGTGTGTGTGTGTGTGTGTGTCTGTGTATGTGTGTGTGTGCTTTTGTGTATGTGTATGTGTGTGTTCAGAACTGTTATCTTCTCTCAGGACTGCAGATAACCGGCATAGCCAGCAGACAGCACCCAGAGCTTGCGATTACTGACACACAACAGCAGCTCTGCCTTCATGGGTGAAGATAAATATATGTACAGTTTATCATGTCCATCAAGGTCTTACCTGTCACCATGGATTCAACAGAATGACTATGTATAGCAACAAGTTGTTCTAGTTGTGCTTCTATTGTGCAATACAAAGAACTTAGAAATTAGAAATCTTTGAATGGGCAGTACCATTGTTGGTGATCCAGCCCTGGTAACCAACTCTCCAGGCTTCACGTTAACATCCGTTTTAAACATAATTTGTCACAATCACTTTGTTGTGCGATTCAAAGTGCATTTAACATGAGTATGCCTGCCGCAAGCATTAACAGCAGTAGCTCTTTGCTCCTCTAGTTAAGACATTTTGTACCGTATGGCGATTAAAAGGAAAAAGATTGTCCATAAAAGTTTCCCAAACTCCGCCCTGACATTAATTCCCAAAGATGATAATGCTACATTGCCGCTGTTTACATTCGTGGTTAGAGCAAACTCACAATAAATCCTCTTAGGGTGAATCGGTAAACCAAAGTAATTTAGACAAATTATACTGGTAATGGATGTTTTAGGGAAAGCAGGAGAGACAGTTACAACAGTTTGATCACCCAGACGGGTGCTGTCTTTTGAAGTCATTTTGGAGTAAACTTGCTAAATGGGGATTTATTTAAAATTGGAATGCTATTTATTATTTAGAAGACACTTTTGTCAAACAGTGCTTCTACTGTTTGCTTTGAGAGAGAACTATCAGAGAGTGGTAATTGAACCTATTATGGAGCATAGAGGTTCAAACCCACAACCCTCTAACCACAAGACTACCGATGCTCCTGATTATATAGTTGCGTATTTACAAACTCAGTTTAGTTAGTTAGTGCAATCTCCATTTAAACACTTGTTGGAAGTGTCTGTTAACAAATAGGCCTGCTGATCATGGCATTTGGTGAAACGTCTTTGGTCTAAAGTTTGATAAACAATATTAGATATCTTCAAAAACACCTTCCCGATACACTAACATGTATAACGTTCAAAACCAGGTCCCCATTTGTGTGACGCTTAAAAGAGCGACCTGCTTCATCGCCTGTTGGGTTACTCTGCAATCTGCAGATCTGCAAATGTTTTGACAACACTGACTTCCCCAAATCCCTTCAAAACAAACATTCATACAAGCCAGCTGTGTTTGTGTTTTACAATGTTACTTGAGTCACGTACATTTTTTCGTGTCACACTGTTGGACGTCGCTCACCAACCATCGTTTTCCACTACACTGGAAAATGTTGGTTTCATTTGAAGTTTGAACGGCGACATTTGAATAGCTGATTGAGTTGGACGTTCATTTATATAATTTGGATTTTCTTTGCTGTGTTTCAGTAAAATCTCCCAGTTGTTTTTCCTGGGATTTAATTTCACTATGTTGCCCACACGCTTTTATCTAAAGCGACAAGTGGTGCTGAGAACAATCCTTGCATACCATCCAAATTGGAGCCGCTACAAAGAAAGCAGAAACACGTCTCCAAGCAACAGGGCAGTGTGCAGTGTATCTAAAGCAATCAAAACACCAGGTCTGTCGAACTTGTATTTCTGTTCAAACATCACGTCAGCAGGACCGCAGTCAAAAGGCTGTCTCTGCATCTGTACGGGGTCCGCAGGGACCTCCACACTGTGAGGGGACATGTCAGGCTGCGGCCGGCACTACGGAGATCCATCCTCACGTGTCAGAGGCAAGACGGGACCGTGTTGGGGGAGGTGGGGGGTGATTCTGTGATGTAGTCCAGATGTGGTGTGAGCGGTGGTCAGCCCCCATTGACAGAGACAGGTTTGGTGGTGGTGGTGGGGGGGGGGGGGGAGTTAGGACTAATTGCACAGAGTGTTGCTACGCGCTACAGCTACCCTTATTAAGAACGGTAGGCCGTTGCCATCTGGGTAGGGGGATGACGGGGGTTTAGCTGTCATGGATTTCTCTGCTCGTTTGGGGATTTTTTTCCCAAATGACTTTAATCAGCGTGAATGTCTAGACAAAAGATTTGAAGAAATGTTGATGTTCTTGTTGCTTCACCCTAAATTGCAAAGTCTTATCCACATTTTTCTAAGGTATTTATTCAATTTGACCAGGAATGGATTGAAAATGGTCATGCCTCAGAACTTCTAGCTAACTACTGAATTAACTTATGGCTCGGAGCCTACTGCTATTATCTAGTGTTTTGGATCTATGACACTTCCAGGTAGAGCTGTATGCTGTGTGTGTGTTTGTGTGTGTGTGTGTGTGTGTGTGTGTGTGTGTGTGTGTGTGTCTGTGTGTGTGTGTGTGTGTGTGTGTGTGTGTGTGTACATGTGCGTGAGAGAGACAGAGACAGAGTAACAGACAAGCAAACTAGCCTGAGCACGCATACAGTACAGTCACTGCCTGCATGTGAAGATCAGCTTCCGTCAAAACATTGAAACTGTGTTTTAATGTGGAGATGGAGATGCAGATAAAGGTGCAGCATTCTCCTGTGGCACAGCTATTGTGTTAGCATGCATGTGTGTGTGTGTGTGTGTGTGTGTGTGTGTGTGTGTGTGTGTGTGTGTGTGTGTGTGTGTGTGTGCATTTATGTATGTGTGTGTGTCTGTGTGTGTGTGGGCATGTGTCGTGTGCGTTTGTGTGTTTTGGCATTTTATGCAGGGTCTTCTTAATAATGATGATGTCATCCACCTGTTGTTTGGCTGTGGGCCGGCGATGAATGATGGGACCATTTGCAATAATCTCCGTATCGGATCTGGACCACAGGAGTCAGAATTACCCCAGCCAACCTGTACTCTATATACTAAGTGGACTATTCTCCTGGGAGAAGGCGCTGTTTGTGGTAAACATTTCAAAGGCCTCGGAGAATGCAACTGTAATAACAGGAGAGGTTAAAGTCTTACACCAGCCTCATCGCTCAAAGCCCCTGCTTTGAAAACACATTCCTGTGTTAATAGTGGGGACCTAGGGCTTCGTTTCCAGCCTTTCCCTCTCTCACAAACACAGTGGAATTAACCTAAACAGAACAACAAAGGATCATCAGGGTTGTGTGGTTTTTTAATGTTCGAGATCAAATCCCATGACTGTAATGTTTATCGTGATGGAAGAGTGCCAATTACCTGAGTTTCATCAACAGACAAGAACAGTATGTCCTCCAGTTACCTGTTTGAAAGATTGAATCAAAGCCGAAGGCCTACCCGCTGCGGTCGTCTTTATGCATTAATAGGGCATCACATTGGTGATCCCAAAGGAACATCACGAGGTGTGGATTCACATCTCTGGGCGTGTATTACGGTCGGTGTACAAGGCATGAACTAGTTATGCGTAAACATTGCAACCTGTTTGGGTAGGTTAATTAGGTTCAAATTAAATACTGGCATAATCTTCTTCTTCAATGAGTATTGTCTAAAAATTAATCCTGTGTTTCTGATAATCTCTCGGGGTACTGGTTTTGGAACTTGAAATATTTGACCTGACTATTCGGTAATTACTTTTATGACGTTAATTACCTCCTGTCAGGTCGAAATCTTGTTGATTATGGTTTCTAAACACTTTCAAATTGAGTTTAAATGTGTGTATGTGTGTGATTGTGTGTGTGTGTGTGTGCACACGCCCAGGTGTGTGCGTGGTTTAGTGTGCATTTGTGCATGCATGTAGTGTGTGTGGGCATTTTTATACGTGCATTTGTTTTGTGTGGTTGAGTGTGTGTTTGTGTGTGTGTGCGTGTGCGTGTGCGTGTGCGTGTGTGTGTGTGTGTGTGTGTGTGTGTGTGTGTGTGTGTGTGGGTGCACATTCGTTCATTGTGTGCATTGCGTTCAAGTGTTTGGCTGTGTGTGTGGGGGTTAGGGTGTGTTTGCTTCCTAATATGGACTAATACCCATGCATCCATTTCGTGCCACTGGTTATTAAATATGTGTAGTCTGACAAAAACGATTGCCGGTCAAATGGGTTTCTAACTCAGACTGGTGGTTCCCCCGTGAGACTGACACGGACTTGAAGTAAACTATAGGCCCTATACCCCTAAGACGCATTGAATCAGAATTTCCACTAAATGGCATATATGTTATGTTACGCTAAACGGATGAACTGGCGGGGTCTGCCAAGAGTACAGTAGTAGGGTGGGGAGGGAGTTAGGCAGGGAAGGCCCCGCGAAGCAGACTTAATTCCAGCGGCAGACTGTTTGGCCGCAGGCGAGGTATAAAATAAATGAGATTGGCTTTGGCAGTGCGCGGCTGAGACAGGGAACTTCTACGGAGTCCTCACATAGCTTGACACCCTGAACGCAACCACATCTACACGAATGTTTGGTTGAACTCGGAGTAATTGCACGGTTTCGACGGGTTGATGTTTTGAAAGAAAATAGCCTTCCGGCGTGTAACTTTGTGTCTATGGTACAAAAGCGATTACAAAAGGGCACGTACAGCTTACGCGTAAAAGTTGATAAAACAGCGATGCGCCAAACATGCGGATGGTGCTACATATTCATATCGGTTACACACGCCAAGAGCTCCTCTATGATGACTGCATTTGTGTGCGTGTGTGTGCGTGTGTGTGTGCGTGTGTTTGTGTGTGTGCGTATACGCACGTATACATTTTGATAGACAAGGTGGGAAAAGCAGCGGTGGCGTGGAAGTGCAAGTGATGCCAAGTCAAAAAACCACAGCCACATATGTGACACGTATAACAGCGAGGCAGCAGTCTGTTTAGCATGCGTATTATTCGCTTTGGTGTGCGTGTATGGGGTTTATGCGTGTGTGTGTGTGTCTATATGTATCTCTTCGTGTGTAGGCCTACACTTCTCCATAATGATAGCCTTCAGTCTCTAGCCCGGTGGTTGGGGCTTCTCCTCTCAGACTCTGGGCATGTGCCAAACACCGGAGCCCAGAGAATATGGCTTACAGCTGGGCAACCGACCCAGCCCGGTTCCCCTTGTGAGCTCCAGGAACGCCCTACAACATGCAATAGGAATGCATTCCCAAGATGCAGGAATAAGGCGAAATGTGATGTCTTTATTTGGCACTAGTTGTAAGGTTGATGTTACAGGTTAATGGTAAAACAGCGTTTCTGACCAACTAACGTGTGCAACAGAAGCAGGGAGCCTAAAACCATAAATACCGTTAGACCTCAGATCCAGGAGTTGGTCTCCACCTAGTGGCTACTCAGCGCCATTACAGCAAACATTTACCCGCAACCTCGAAAGTAACTAACAAAATTATGCAAAGTTAATACTGACAATGGTCAGGTTTGTACGTGGTTATAATCATTTAATGGTGTGAAAATACTTCAAGTTAGATCCATTCAACAGAATAAAATAAAATGCAATTTCTATTTGAAACATCGAAATTGTGTTGTCATGCAAAATGTCAACAGGTTAGAAACAATATTAATCCATACAAACAACGTGATGATAAAGTTGGCATTTCTATTACTTCTCACATGCACCCATACAAAAATAATATCATGCACACTTTTCCATGTGTTCTTCGCCCATTCATATTGCCATTGCAAAACACAACTTCATGGAACATCACAATCACACCTCCAATATCTTGCACCCTCCTCCTCCTCCTCCTCCTCCTCCTCCCCCATCCTCCTCCTCCTCCTCCTCCTCCTCCTCCTCCTCCTCCTCCTCCTCCTCCTCCTCCTCCTCCTCCTCCTCCTCCTTCTCCTCCTCCTCTCTGGTCCCCAGGGTCAGGCCGGTCACAGAACAAGGTCGGTGGACAGGAGCTCCTTCTCAGGCCGTTTCCCTCTGTCCACGTCATGGGCTGACCGCGACCCTGGGGGGCTTCTGGAGCCTCTGGCTAGCACCTAGGTGGCTAGCATTCTCGGTCACAATCACACCCTATTGGTCGCCCCCTTAGCCTGGCAGACAGGGGGAAACGTCAGGTTTTAAACATGATAACAAAATAATGAACCAAAGAATGATAAAAACAGGGACGTTTTGGGGGTAATTGTGAAAAGAATGTCTCAAACAAATGTTTAAACTATCTTTCTTATACCTTTATTGGGGACGAACTTCAGCGAGTGGCTGAATATTCAGAAGCGCGATAGACCCTGCCCCGGTCCGTCGTTCACAAACTCATGACCCAGTCCGTTGCCACACTTGCCACACAGGACCTACAGTAACACACACACACACACACACACACACACACACACACACACGCACACACACGCACACACACGCACACACACGCACACAGACGCACACAGACGCACACACACACACACACACACACACACACACACACACACACACACACACACACACACACACACACACACACACACACACACACACACACACACACACACACACACACACTCACACACACACACACACACACACACACACACACACACACACACACACACACACACACACACACACACACACACACATTAAATGATGTTATTGGTCAATATACCTAAACGTCACGGTCTGGTGCTTTAGACAGTCTAATCTGAAACTCGCCTTAAAAGCGGTGAGGGACTCCATCATCCTGGTCACGCTGTCCTCCCTGATGGTCTCGGTGAAGGCAGGCCATGGGGAGGAATGGGCGAATTTAGAGCGACTGGTAAACAGAGGGTGGCTGCAGGTGGAGCAGACGTACACACCTGTAGAAACAATAACAGTGACTAACACCTTGCCAATGCAAATACGCCAGTATTTCTGGTTGGATTTGCTTTGGCAGAACAGACGATGAGATTGGTTAAGGTTAAGAGTCCAACTCTTAGGTGAGGTGGAATGGAATTACAACAACGTCTAGTAACCGAAGTGTGATCTCACCTGGCTGGAAATGCTCCTTGTAAATCTCGCCACCGTTAAACTGACAGAAAGACATTCTTGGGCGTCTTTATATTTTGTTTTGTATTCAATACCCGTTCAAATCAGAAAGGACATGAACTCCAGAGAAACCGGATGGGTTAGGGATTAGCGTCAATGTAGTGCAATGATGGCTTTGTGACATAACAGGTTACAATCCCCTTCCCCGGTGAACCAACCACTAGGTGTCAGCATCTGACCACCAAATCACAGCCCTCATTTGAACGCTATACGTTTATCATCATTCTTTGAAGTCTAGAAAATGACCACATTATTGTGTGTGTGTGTGTGTGTGTGTGTGTGTGTGTGTGTGTGTGTGTGTGTGTGTGTGTGTGTGTGTGTGTGTGTGTGTGTGTGTGTGTGTGTGTGTGTGTGTGTGTGTGTGTGTGTGTGTGTGTGTGTTTGTGTGTGTGCTTGTGTTATATCATGTCATTCTATTTGAATCACATGACGTAATAGAAACGAACGGACGCGAAGAGACACAGTCAAGTTTTTACCACAGTGAATTTATTAAACATTATATTTTCTAATTTAAATTCAAAGGTAGCCTACTGAAAGCAGGCAAAACAAAACTATACACGTGATTAATTGACAGTCATTACATTCTTTAAATTGATGGTGGATCTATAAGCTATTTGAAAAAAAATACAATACATAAATAAATAAATAAATGATGTCGTCTGTGTTTCATGTAGTGTAAAAGTTCCAAAAGGCCGTAGGCTTAAAGTTCGCCTCAGGCAGGGCAACCTTCGTCACTCATATTTGCAGTAATGTTTAAGTGCCTCGGGAAGTTCCAGCCAGTCTAGCGCCATCCTGTGGACAATATGCTTCTGGATCGTCTTCCTACACAGTGTCTGCAGAGAGGAGACTGGCGCGAGACAGCGTAGAGCATGAGTGGAGGAGGAAAACAGACGCATCAACACAACAAGTTTAATGCGACGCAGGAGCAAGCTGTTGCATGTATGGGAATAGTTTTTACGGTATCTTTATATATATTTTTTCTTCTTGATCTAAATAGAATACGCGTTTTGGAGTTATCACTTCATGAAAGTTACTTATTGCTATTTCTCATTTAGCAGATACATTATTAAGGAGCAGGTAGAGGGTTAGCCATACCCCTACAGGTTAAAGGCTGCAGACAAAAAACTATTTTTGCATATGACTCAATAGCCTGTCCCTCCATAGTCGGACTCAGATGTCACTTTCCTTAGCATCAAAAACACCAGCAGCACATGAAGGTTTGTAGACTCTCCGTGGAGAGTCTACAAACCTTCATGTGCTGCTGGTGTTTTTGACTCTAAGGAAAGCAACCCCCAACCCCCCCCCCATCACCCCCTCTACACTCACATCCGTACTCCACCTGCACGATGCGCACCGTCTTGGTGGCGGCAAAGACGTCCACCACGGCGTAGAGCGGCCGGTCGGCGGGGAGGCCCTTGGCCGACGCCCCCATGTCCTCCCCGTTGATGACGATGTGCATGTCGGCGCGGCCGCCCCCCCTGGGCACGTACAGCACCCCGATGCGGCTGCGCCTGGCGGTGGGGGGCAGGGCGTTGCTCTTGTACAGGTCGTCCAGGATGTGGCTGAAGCGGCCGGGGCGGCTGCGGCCCACCAGCTTCTCCAGGGGGATGCGGAAGTCTTCGATGTGCAGGTGGGTGTCCACGAAGAAGCTCTTGGGTCTGCTGTTGGCCTCCAGCTGCCTCGCCAACGCCGCCACCCGGGCCAGGGCCGCCGCCTCCTCCTCTCCCCCCGCGCCCGGCACCCTCCCGCCCAGCCTCCTCCCGCCCTCCC